>NC_069728.1:9971235-10271235 GCF_027358585.1 Pangasianodon hypophthalmus | reverse complement strand
AACTTTGAGTACACAACTAGTTTACATCTAAGTTTTTCTTTTGTATTGGAAATATACTGTGAACTATACTAAGTGAACTCAGTATACTGTTAGTTCATTAGTTATATACTTCTAGCCCACTGTTTTAGTTTATAAAAGTACACTTTGAAGTCTACTCCCAGTAAACTATGTAAAAAGTTTAATAGTTTTTATACTGCAAGTATTCTTGTAACTTTTCTTTAAGTGAACTTCACATCATACTTATAGTTTACTATTTATATATTATTTTTGCACTTTAAGTATACTTCCTATTTATGTATTAATTTTTATACTTGAAATATTGAAGTTAACTCCAATGTACACTACCAGTGGACTACACATATCAAAATTCACATATGATTAAGAACTGTTTTCTTTATACATCCAAATTTTGAAATAAATATTGTTTTGGGTGCCAAAACAACAACATAATGAAACATATTAGAACTTATGTCATGCAAGAGCCTCCCTGAAATCAGTCCTTAACTGCCCACAAACAGCTTTCTGCCCTGTTAAATGCCCATCCTGAGGCAGCGGAACCACAAATCCAACCAAAAAATGTTCAACTAAATGGAAACAAAAATATCCTTTTCGTATGTTCTTCTTTGCAGTGGCTTGCTTGGCATAGCTTTCATTGTTGCATTTTGCAGATGCGTCTCACATCTTGCATGCTGATGTCAGGGAACTTTGACAGAGCATGGCCTGTGAGTTAAAACACACACAAACAACACAAAACATTACTTTAATGTTTTTTTTTCCTTCCGTCACCCCAAATTCACCATCCAGTATTAACACAATAAAACAGTCAAAGCAGCATGTAGGGACGTGCAATTCAACTTGAGCCTGATTGAACACTAATGCAAACAGTGAATTTGTTATATTTACCAAGAGACAGCTGAAAACGTCCTTTAAATGTCTACCTTCATATAGATTAGGATTAGTTTTTGGGGTATCATCAAAGGGGCCTTGGTTCTTTTGTTTGAAGCATTGTGAGATTTTTTATTTTTCATTTTGCCACATTCACAAATCTGAATTGATGATCCCAGATTAGACTTTTAGAGATTAGAGGCTTTTCACAATATGTTTGGAATGTTCCATTTTCGTTCCATGTTGGAGGTAATTTAACTGAATCACTGTCACCTCCAACATGGAACATCATTATGTAAAAAAATGTAAATGAGTAATGTGTAGGAATTTATTTTAGACTTTATTTTAGATTTCCCATTAATTAAACACACTCACCAAGTATAGCATCAGTTTTTGTGTATTCAAGCTGTGGATTTGATTGCACGTCTTTGTGTGCCACTGATTGTCTCCCCATCAGATTTGAACGAGACAGTGTTTCCCTGCCATAGACAAGCACAGCAAGGTCCCTGATGTAGACTGATGGATACACACCAAAATAATGATAAAATAATGATACACGTTCCCCAGGAAATCTACCTATTCATCAGCTGTGCAGTATGCATATAATAACTAAGTTATTATCTCTCAACCAGACAGGAAATCTGGGAGGCATTCCAACATTTCCCAAAGAAACAATTAATGAGGGTGCAAAATGTTACTGTGTCATGCAAGAGACAGCCAGGCCACACTGCTCTGTAGTGTCTCCATCCACATTAACTGTTTCATTGGGAAATGTGGGAATGCCTCCCAGATTTCCTGTTTGGTCAGGCAATATGCATAATAACCAGTTAACATGCACATTCAGCACTTAAATTTGTAAATATTCAAATAATTTACCTCTAAAGAGGCTTGCTTTGCCATCAGCTCCTTCTTCAGGCTTTCAGTCATTTGGTTTGCTGCCTCTTTTGGGGTGCAGGTTGTCTTTTTGCTCTTTTGCTGTCAAAATGACAATTTAAAGTTTTTCACTAGCAGGGATGTGTAATAACATTGATTCTAATAAATATTTAGTAGTTATTAGAATCAACTTTACTACAGATACTTCTGACCTATCTCCATAGTTTACTAAAATAATTGAAAATCAAGATTTAAAATTTGACAATTGTGCAATCTGGGGACTTGAACAATTATTTTATTTATTTAACTCCCCACTGCTACCTGAATATTTAGTGTATCTTCCTATTCATCAGGCTCACAGAGACTCAGCAAAAGGCCATTACATAACATTTGGCCATATTTATGGCACTTATAATGAGACAAAGATATTGTACAATGACCAATGCAGGATTTACAAAAACAATAAGAAACATTTTTAACTGAAAATCATCATCAATAATCATGATTACAATATTAAACAAAATATTTGAGATTAGTATTTCAGTCAAAAAAATACAGCCTAGAGATGTACCTAAGTAAAGATTCTTGGGCCGAAACAGAAAATGAAAATATGGAAACACATGCCAAGTAATCAACTGGGAAACGTCCATGCCAGCATGCTGATTGTGTTGTGTTTTCAAGTGATAGAGTGAAACTGGCAACTTTGATTCTTGTCATATGAGGCTTCATTTTATGTGTATCGTAATGTGAAGTGACTACAAACACCACAATAGCTATATGATTAAAATGTCTCTGTGTGTCTCTCTTTCTTTAAATGCAGAGAAGCCAAGAAGATGGCAGGTTAAATGCAAATAATGCAGCCCCCTGGTATGTTGGCAATTAGATAGGAGGTTGATTTGTGACTTGTAAAAATAAAACCTCAATAGGAATCATTTGTTCCTATTGGTGTTTGGCATACATTACTGCAGAATAAGATCAAGACTAGAAGCATCTTGTTGTCAGAACTGGCTCTTAAAAAATTTGTCACTGAATTTCAAAGATTGCACGGGAAAGACTACTTTCAACAAGTGTGAAACACTGGGGGCCATTATGGGCTACTTCAACCTTTGCATTTGAATCCAATATTGGCACTCCTTTGAGGTTTTTTTTTTTTTTTATGGAACACAATTCCCTTCACAAATAGCTAGAAAATTTCTATTGTGGAGGGAATTGCCAGAAAATGCCAAACATTCTATCACAAGAGCAAAGATCCAGTCATTTGTTGAAGAACTTTATTTTAATAAGCTAAAAATAGAAAAATGTGAAGTATTAAATGAAATTGTCAAAGGTTTTGGGCATTCCTAATTGCAAGAAAATATCACAACTTCATAGAGGCTTGCCATTGCCAAGTTATGTGAAAATCTAAGTAACTGCTTCAGGTCTTACAGGTGTGCACATCAAAGCCCTGCATATTGTGCATGTACCAAACATTGCTGTGTTTTAGTTGAGGTAATTGCTAAATTTAGCAGGCCTTTATGTAAAGATTCACAAATAAATGTATAGAGTGCTTTCATACATGAGGTTAGGAAGACTGGAATCATCAGTGCCATCTGGCCTGATATGATAAAAATGAACTGTGTTGTTCGTGAAACAGTCGATAATTTGTACATTACACCTTTGTCAAATCCATATGAAGAGCAGTCATGAGTCATATCACAAGTCCAGTGTTGCAGCCAATGATTTATGTATTACATAAAGAAACTTGCTCCTTTTGCTCTTTGACTTCATGGTTTGTGATTTAAAATTATATATTCTGGTAATGGCTTATAATAGAAGCCAGTATGAATCAAGTCTGTTACAATGCTCTCACACCTTGGCAGAATTGCCAGTAAACTCAGCCAAATGTTTATCTGTTTCTTTGTGGGTTAATTACACTGTGTACAAAAAAGATCAGGTTCAGTTTCAGCCATGTACTATTTACTCTAAGCTATTCCACCCCAAAGCTGACTTGTTACTATAAACGTGAATATGTAAGTTTATAAGATAGTATGTAAAATATATGCTGGATACTACCTCAAAGAAGCCAATATGTGTGAAAAAAAAAAGTATTTAGGAGCCTACTCTATCAAAATAGTAAACACAACTACAAGCCAGGTATGCTTAGAATACTTAATTATACTTTTCTTAACTTTATCTTGATCAAAAGATTAAGTACAAGTATAGTCCAAAAAAATACTTAGACATTTCTGTATACTTCTCAGCATAAGCCAAGTATACTTAAGTATAATTTTGTTAAGTATATCTCTGATAAGTACATAAAAAGTAGACTGAAAGTATACTCTCTTATTTTTAGTTTAAAAGATGTATACTAATAGCACACTTGAATAGACATCTTTTTTGTAATGGATATAACATGATGGGTTTATATTAATGCACTCATTTTAACATATTGTCACTCAATTACATGGATTTGGAATCTAAGATTAATCATAAACACAGCCAATCAATTTTACTGTACCAAGACAGCTAAAAGAACCTTTTCTGCTCCGTGTCTTTTGAATTAAAATCTTGGGCTATGGTCTGTTTTCTTGTTTAATTTTCAGCCTCTCTTCATAATGATATTTTGATATGAGCATCAAAAGACTTTTCTAAAATCAGGTCAACATTAGCAGTGTCTGCCATTTCATGCCAAAAGAAGGAAGTGACAGCTAGCTAGACTTATAAACAACAAATTTTAACAAAACAAAAAACTTTATACTTACAGTTTTTAACACATAAATGAACTATATCTACAGCAGCCTCCGAGCTATTCTGACTGCTGCTGTTAAGATGTCAGTCACGTTCATTCCTGATTTACTGATTGGCAGCTGGTAACAAGGTTCCAGCCCTTTGAGAAGTCTACTGATCACCATAAAGAGAAGCCATGCATCCAGCAGGACAAGCAAAGAACACACTGTTCAATGAACATTGAGATTTTTTTTCTGTGCAAAACGCACCCACCCACACTCCATTCACTCCGAGTGAAGCTGTGCATCTTGGAGAGAATCAAAATGAAGCATTAAAAGCCTGATGTCCAGTGAGCATTAATCCTTCATCCCATTAAAACAGCAAGTACATGAACACCTAACAGACACAAAGGCTACATTCACACAGCGGACAAAAGTGGCCCAAATCTGATATTTTTCTTCAAACGTGACACAGATTTGTTACTTGCGTGGCTGTGTAAACAGCAAAAAAACATATTAAATCTGACATTTTCCATTCCAATTTGTGCCACTTTTATATGTGGTACTGAAACCTGATATGTATGCAATATGTGGCAATGCAACCTCTGATCAGGCAGATCGGAATTCATGTGACTTTTATGTCAATCCAACTTAATAATTTTGTCATAATTTCACACTATCGAGCATCATGTCTTCAGACTATTATCAGATATAGGCCATTTTGAAAACATAATGTGAACAGCCTAACAAAAAAAATCGGATTTGGTCAGGAAATTGGATTGTAGATATTTCTTCAGGTTGGATTTTTTCACTCACATAATTTGTAGATTTGTGTCGTGAACAATTTTTGTGGCTCATTTTGTGGTACTTATCCTTCAGTTTCAAGCAAAGGATGATCATGGAAGGCATTTCTTTAGACATTTCTTTAGACTCACTTCCAATAGTAAAACACACTGTTTGCTTGGTGCAAAGTTTGATATGGTTCTGCTGTAAACCTTGCCATGTTCTCTAAACAGTAACAGTATGATAAGATGAGATCATATAATGAGAATTAATTTATCTTATGATTAAGATGGGGACCACGTATGTTGTGTGGGAAATCTGGTTCTTATTGGATCTTATTGGAATTCTTTTGGTGTTTCCAAGTTTACAAAAGATGATACTAATGTATGAGGCCAAGTATAAAATTGCCCTTGAGATATCAGGGCATTAAAAAAAAAATCTTGATCTACCCAATTAGCTACTTAATTTAAATAATATAGACATCATAAGCTCAGCCATCCAAAACTCATCGTAAGGCCTTCTGGGAAGGTTTCCTGCACACCCACATGGTATTAAAACTAATGAGCCACAACTCTCGCCCAACACCAACACAAGTTTACAGAAACTCATGAAAAAGAGGTAGGAAATAGTTTAAAGTCTCATTATCTGGGAGAAACAGTTTCAGGAAACCAAACTGGCACTGATGTGGCATGCCTTCTTTTGTGAGAGATTGATTTAATATATTTTATCTTAGTTCCTGTTGTCTTGCTCACTCTTGTTATGGTCGGTCATATCTTAGCCTTTACTTGGTGTGTTTCTAGAACCGGATGTCTGATCACAAACAACTTTTCACACACTCACTTTATATGCCCTGCATAGGCCACAAATACTTTGCCAAGTCTTGCTCCAGCACTTGTTTCTGAGCCTTTTTTTTTTTTTTTTTTTTTTTTGCATTCCTGCATGTCTGTTTTTTTTTTTTTTTTTTTTTTTATTAGGTTACATTCTTTGATCGTCTAGTCCATGCATATTACACAACCCTGACCCTTTTGAATGTTCTGTAGTTTATGAGTATTGCCTAGGCCGGCTGTCTTGTTTGCTATGGATATGTGTTAATAAACGGATACCTGTTAATAAATTTTCCTTGCACTTACATCCCTTCTGTCTGTGAGCTATGAATAAATACTCCAGTATTAGTTGAATATTTAAGTATATACCAGTATATCTCAGTGTCCTAACCTTGCAAAGTTGCAGTAACTGATTGCATAGATGAAGACTGATCATGTGAAGTTATTTCTCATTAATAAATTCAGCTTCTTCTCCCCAGGCTGCCCTGATGGCAACGTTTAATGATGTTTGCAGTTTATTGCAGCAATCCCTCTAGGACACTCCAATGAAAAACAATGCCTTGTCACTGAATATCTGAGCATATGTTGTCAATTATTGTTCACCATTGTTTTAATCTGCTACATCATTGATTATCTACATATGCAAGCAGAAAGAAAGTCATTTAGCATTTGCTTCAAGGAAAGCTAGATAAATAAGGCACATAGGAGAATAGCTAAGCATTTTAACAGGAAAATGCCATGAGCTGGTGTTAATGGCACATTTGTAGCAGAGATTCATTGTGAAAAATAATACATCCAGCCTGCAAAAAAAAAATTGGATGTCTTAGTAAGTGAAGATATCTTGAATAAAAGTCTAATACAGTATTTCTCATTATGAGATTATTATGTAACACATACATGAGATTATTATATAATACATATAAACACATTAAATCCTTTTGTGACATATTTACTGATTTCATGTTTAAAATTGTCTTATTCAACTGGCAGATATTTATGCTTCTTTCTAGAAATAAATGCAAATAAGCAAAATTATCTGTTATCTAATTAACAGAACAAGAATTATCAGAATTATTTTCATGGAACATTTGAAGCTTGAAATGAATAAAACTATCTTGAAATAAGCTTAATAATTTCATATCTATGTTATATATTACTTGCTTCAATACCATTTTTTGCAGTGTGCAGTCCCACTTCAGTTTCAATTTTGAAACAACTTTCCTGAGGCTCCCATTTAAAGAGTAATAATTGGGGCTAGCCTGTCCATTAGGCCATACTGGCCCTAGGGCCCTAGAGATTGAAACAAATGCTGAACAACATCAGCATAAAGCTTACATTTCAGCAATATTGGTCTGCAGCATTCCAGTTGTTATCACTGCATCATTTGGTTCTTCACTTTAGAGGACTGTGGACTGATATTTGGATTGGCATTGAGCAGCAAGTTTGAGAGTTGAACTTCAGTATACCAGAGTCAAAGAACATTACTCAAACAAAGAGGAAAAATGAAACAAAGAAGAAGAAAAAACAAAAAAAGTTTTCCTGGAGTGATGGGGTGCTGATGTCTCAGGGTGCCCTAAAGTCTGTGCTGCCTTCTGGCTCTCCAATTCTTGTTGAACAGTTATAACTAGAGCTAGCCAAGCCCCAAGTTTGAATGATGGTTGTATAAAATCAATCAATTTTTGTTTGTCCATTGAGCTGTATGTGTGCTCCTGATGTGATACTGGTTCAGAATCCAGATACACTTCTCCTGCTGTGGTTCTTTCTACTTCCTAGTGCTTCTTCATCTTGGATATTTTCTGTTGCAGTGAATAATCTCACCTTGTTATGCCATATCATCCTTATCAATATTTCAAATCCACACATATTTGAGATGTGCACGCCACATTGCTGTGAATGAAACAGGAGTTCTTCATATAAAAAAGCAAAACTAGGATCAGGAAGTGCACTGCTTCAGGTCAAGTAGAACTCAGGGGTAATGAATTTGATTGACAGTTTCCAATTCAATAACAGTTTAAAAATTTCCCAGCTGACTATAAACCATTTCAAATCAAATGCTATAGTTAGGAACCTGTCCTATATAAGTAACATCCCTAAAATGACACATTATTACTTGAGATATATACACAAAAGACACACCTGCATGGCCCTAACTCTAAACACTCTGAAAAATGATGTCTTGGCAAGTGAAAATATTTCGAATCTAATTAACTATATCTAGTGTTCTATATTATATTTTTTAATATATTTTTTATTGTTAATTCAAGCATGAAATAGTCTTGTTATGTTGGCAAGGGTTTTTTTTTCTAATTTTAAGCATTTATTTCTAGAAAGTAGCAAATTTATTTGCCAATCGAATAAAAACATTTAAAGCTTGAAATGAGTATATCATCTAAAACAGAATGATCTTATCTTTGATTTATAATAATCTCATAATTCTCATAAATTAGAACATTTGACCAAATTCAAGATATTTTCACTTGTTGATATTTTTGCAGTGTATGATGCTGGGAAAATAGTACATACATATTATACTCAAGGTAAGAGGTAAAGCTGAAAATCACACACACACACACACACACACACTCTCTCTCTCTCTCTCTCTTTCTCTCTAACAGAATGTTTAGACTACAGCTGTCTGTAGCTGACACACTGTGATGATTAATGATTAATTGTTACTAACTAAGGCCCAGAGGGCTCCATCACAAAAGGCATCTGCCATTTACACACACACACACACACACACACAAACTACAAGGAAAACTGAGGATCACACTTAATTGGTAGCAACAACAGAATAGTCTTTTTGAAAGATACTGATGTCCTTTGCTCTTTTTGAAGATGATGATAATTCTCATCAGTGATCTTTCCCTCAGTCACATGGATCTCTGACTGTTTCTTCTTGCCCACTTATCTATAAAAAAGAATGCAGCACCAGTATCATTTTAGATCAGAGAGAAATAAATGACCTCTGCAGGTCAGACTCTGATAGTTGTGTTACTAATACTTCTGGTTGGCGTGGTGGTGCAGCGAGTAACAGTGTCACCTCACAGCGCCAGGGTGCAGAGTTGTGCATGTGGGTTTTGCATGTGGGTTTCCTCAGAGTTCTCCAGTTTCCTCCCACATCCCAAGGACATACAGATCAGTAGATTGCATGCACTGAATTGCTCCTGGTGAGAAGAAGTGTGAAAATGTGTACATGCATTGTGCCTTGGCATCCCATCCAAGGTGAGTTCTCCTGCCTTGTGCACAGTGTTGCCATGGTTGGTTGCAGTAAGTTCCACTAAAACCGTGACTAGTGTTGTAGATGAGTCTTGTTTTTTTAAACACTGAAAGGTTCGAGAATTAGCAGAGTGGCTGCACTATGACTGAGAAAGATAAATCTTGATCTACATCTAGTACTATTAGACACATCGAAAAACCAAGACTATGATTTCTGACCATTTTTTGACAATGTTTATATGGTAAAATCTCACAACATTATAAATGGAAAAATACAGCAATGTCTGTGGTGATTATCTTTCTCCGGTAGGACACCGTTCCCAAGTGATCCCATATTGCATCATGTCTCCAGCAAGCTACAGCCTGTGCCCCTCTGGTTGAGACTAGGACACTGTTTGTGGCATTTGAGGTCAGCCATAGTCTAATAACACTTCTTAAAAGTTTGTAGTTCCAGCAAACCCAAGGATACTATTGGTGCAACTAGCATCAACAATCCCAGTATCCTGAACAGCGGCCTGTACAGTTTAGTGGATCTATCTGGATCTGACTTGCAAGCATAATAATTTCTGCTACACTTTGGTGTGAAAGGAAGGCTAGCATTCTCAAGCATTCTAGCATTCTCACTGAGCTAGGCCTGTTGAGTTTTGGGGAACTTTTTCCTGAGTTTACTTTGAGACCAAGTACTGCCATGTCTGCAAAGAGGGTGTCCATATCTCAAATGCCCTGCTTATTGATGAGGGCACAGGTAATGAAAGTGATTTTTGGGCATTCTGTGCTGCTTTTGTGCGGTTTTAATGGGTATATATTTGCCTCTGCTCACCTTGGTATGAACAGCGACTGTGATTATTGGATTAACTTAAATAAACAGACTTTGCACTTGAATCTGTCTCTGAGGATGAAGGAGATAGAGGCTGAATGTGTCTCTATTGATTTTTCTGCTGGACTTCCTGGGTGATTACTCTTTTGTGTCTGTTTGCCTTTTCTCTCGATCTTTCTCAGTTCTATCGTTCTCAGTCTCTCTCTCTCTCTCTCTCTCTCTCTCTCTCTCTCAGTAATTACCAGCTCACAGGTGTTTTGTTAACATCGCACCTAGTGATTTGATCCATGAGGGAGATAAAGAGTAGAAAATTTCTGCACTGGTGCTAATCATGGTTCTTCCTTCCTAGCAGCTGCTGACTGGACCAAAGTCTGTATCAGTACTGAATAGATTAAATGATAAAATGAAACTGATTAAAAGAGTTTATCCAGAAATGAAATGGACACAGTGTGTATGTGATGCTTTTCCCATTTTTCTTTAGTAAATCAGGTATCCAGATTGGTAAATGTTATATTGGTGATTTAGTTGTTTGGATTGATATTCTAAGCTGAGGTTTTGGCACAGCTTAAGCATATGAATGTCCGGTATGAACTGTCCCAATCAAGCCATTCAAGTCCATGTTTCCCCCCACTTTATGGCATTCTGTATTCTTCATAGCAGTATTTTTGACCTTAATGGATTGGCAGCCAGCAGTTAACCATGTGTAGGAGTTGTCATGGGTGATGCTCTTTAAACATCAGGATAATGTGACCTTCACAGTGAATTTGCCATTTAGCAAGATGCCAAGCTCCCCATTAGCATCCATTACAGCTCTGATATGGATTATCTAGATTTCTGCATCCGTACAATCTGCTATGCATGCTACCACATCTGTAACGAAACAAGGGCTGATAAATGGTTTAGTAGTCTGATGAAGACAGTTTCGAAATTGCTCCTTTCTATATTACCTTGTGTGTAAATAATAAATGAAACCATTATGGGTCATCATTTTGCCCTGAGCACATTTATTAAACTCTTTCTTCCCATGACGCACACAAAATATTGTAGATCACTACATTTATTTGATTATTTAAATAAACATGTAAAATATTTTGTTAATACATTATTATGCTTTTATTATGTAAATACAATAGAATACAATAATAAAAGAAGGTCTAATAAAGTTTACATATTGCGTATCGCACAGCTCCAGTGTGATATTAATACTTGTGTATTTCAGTTCTTTTGAACCACCCACTTAAGTGAATTTTGATGCATTTAGACTCATCTGACATTATTTTCAGAGCACTGTAATGCAAATAATGTCATTGTAGATATTATTTTTATGATAAGTAGTACTCTCTATTTTCTTATTTTTTTTTCAATTGTTTTGAGCTCGAATTTAGAATTCTGTTTTATTCGTTTTTATTTAGATTTCTAGATTTTATTTCCCATTTTAGAGACTGATTGAAAGTTGAAGTGAAATTATTTTCATGGAATACTTGAATACACACTGCACATATGATATGAACACTGCACATTTTAATGGTTTTGGGCAACGAGCTCTTATAGGTGTGATGTTCAGCTGCCCACATACTTTTTTTTTATTGTGTATTAGTGACATGCGCATGGATAATGACATGACACTCATGCTTTTTTGTGATGTAAAAACATGAATTGAATTCTGATCTGACAATTTCCATTAGAGCTGTACAGTTACATATTGTGTGTATATTCAGTGTAGAAGCACATATGACAGCAGCTCAGATGTTATGCGAAAATGTCACATTTTTGCATTTATACAGTTCTGTAAAATTCATGTTACATTACTCACCATCATTGAGAATTAACAGTAATCTTATAAATTAAGAGGAATACACACATTTACACACACACACACACATACGTAGATTTATATTAAGTGTATTATAACCTACATAAAGGTAGTCCACAGAGCTACACCATCACCTGAAGTATTGCACCACCAACATCTTTGTTTTTATTTTACTGTATTATGTTTTTTAACTTGTCCCTCCTACCAACACCAATAGCTCTTAGGTTACAAAGAACATATATCTAATTTAAGATTATCTAATATATACTAATTTATACTGTCCTGATGAATAAAAGCAGTGAAAAACTGAAATTGCAGCACAGTGAACTAGAGTTAAGGAACCCTGGAAACTGCATTAGCCTTAGCTCTGAGAAATCCCCCCAGTGCAGGGAATATATGGAAAACCAAAGGCCCCAAAATGTAAACTCTAGTTATTACCATTATCAAGATGGTATGGCTAGCCAAACAGGTCTGTGCTGAAATATTACTTGCTGATTTCAGAACCCACCAAGTTACACAATCAGTATAGCAGGGGTGTCCAGTCTTATCCAGAAAGAGCCAGTGTGGGTGCTGGTTTTCATTCTAACCAAGCAGAAGTCACACCTGATCGTCTATTGAAAGCCAAGCTTAATTAACCAGGTGGAATCAGGTGTGGCTCGTGCTTGATTGGAATGAAAACCTGCACCCACACCGGCCCTTCGCCGATAAAATTAGTCACCCCCATGTTATAGCATCTATAACCTCTACTGATAGCTATAGGGATGTAAAGTTAGCATTTTAACCAAAGTGTTCAGAAGGAAAAGCTTTATGATTTTAATAAAAGTATGATAATAATAATAATAATAATAATAATACACTGAAAAAAGCTCATTGAATTTACTTAATTCAATTGCATACTTCGGTTCCACATGATTGTATTGAATTACATTAACCCAGTTTGTTGTCATACATCCAGCATGATTTGATTGTGTATTTTCAGAGCCCTGACTAAAATCAAACTCCACACTCTCACCTGAGCTGAGAATTTGAACCCCGGTTGCAGGTTTTCTGTAACAGCAACATTAGCACTGCACTATTCTAATGTACATTTTTTAGTTATGTTAATTTGATAGTATAGTTATAGAGAGGCCATGAAAAAAGAAAACACGCCCTTCTTCAATTCTCTGTTTTTATTTATCAGGGTCTAAATAACAATTGTGTGGTCCTAACCAACTTCTACAAACAAACAGATAACCTCAGATGACAGCAAAAACAAAACAGATTTCAATATGCAGTCTTTCTTTTTTTTTTTTTTTTCAAAAATTATTCAGAAACCATCAGTGCCAACATCCTCACAGGATTTCTTAATGTTAATTGGTTTACATTAATACTACTTGAATTGATCATACTCACTCTACATAATTCAATCTAGTAATTAGAAACTTGTTTAAATCAAGTTTAGTATAGGAATCGAAATCAAATTTTGATGAGAAACTTAATATTTTTTTCTAAACTATGCGTAATATGTTCTCTTAAATCTGACCGACCACATATTCCATTTTTTTTCAGTGTAATAATAATAATAACGCTGTTGTTATTATTTTGGCTGCTGCTGTTAGGGGTTGCCACAGCGGATCATTGGTCTGCATATTTGTTTTGGCAGAGCTTTTACACCGGATACCCTTCCTGACACAACCCTCCCATTTTATCCGGGCTTGGGACCGGCACTAAGAGTACACTCCCAGCGGCTGGGTTGGTTCCCGGCCCGGGACGGTGGTGAGAGCACAGGATCCTTAGCCGCTAGACCACCAGGGACCCAGTGTAGTAGTATTAATAATAATAATACTAATTTATTATTATTATTAGTAGTAGTAGTAGTAGTAGTAGTAGTATTACTAGTAGTAGTGGCAGCAGTAGTAGTGGTAGTAGTAATGGTAGTAATAGTAGTAGTGGTAGTAGTAATGGTAGTAATAGTAGTGATAGTAGTAATGGTAGTAATAGTAGTGGTAGTGGTAGTAGTAGTAATAGTAGTAGTAGTGGCAGCAGTAATAGTGGTAGTAGTAGTAGTAGTAGTAGTGGTAATAGTGGTAGTAGTAGTAGTAGTAGTAGTAGTAGTGGTAATAGTGGTGGTAGTGGTAGTGGTAGCGGTAGTAGTAGTAGTGGTAGTAGTAGTAATAGTAGTGGTAATAGTAGTAGTAGTAGTAGTGGTAATAGTGGTAGTAGTAGTAGTAGTAGTAGTAGTAGTGGTAATAGTGGTGGTAGTGGTAGTGGTAGCGGTAGTAGTAGTAGTGGTAGTAGTAGTAATAGTAGTGGTAATAGTAGTAGTAATAGTAGTGGTAATAGTGGTAGTAGTAGTAGTAATAGTAGTAGTGATAGTAGTAGTGGTAATAGTAGTAGTAATAGTAGTAGTAATAGTGGTAATAGTAGTAGTAATAGTAGTAGTGGTAGTAGTAGTAGTAGTAGTAGTAGTAGTAGTAGTGGTAGTAGTAGTAGTTTAGTAGTAGTAGTGGTAGTAGTGGTAGTAGTAGTAGTGGTAGTGGTAGTAGTAGTAGTAGTAGTGGTAGTAGTAGTGGTAGTAGTAGTAGTTTAGTAGTAGTAGTGGTAGTAGTGGTAGTAGTAGTAGTAGTAGTGGTAGTAGTAGTAGTGGTAGTGGTAGTAGTAGTAGTAGTAGTGGTAGTAGTAGTAGTAGTAGTTTAGTAGTAGTAGTAGTAGTAGTGGTAGTAGTAGTAGTTTAGTAGTAGTAGTAGTAGTAGTTCGCAGGTTTCAGGCGCGTTTGACTCTGATGGCTTTCCACACGGATCCGCGCACTCTGCTGTCTCTCCAGTACGAGTAATAATCCGATTTACTTTTGTTTCCAGATATCACAGGCTACGTCCATTTTCCCTTTACCAAGAACCAGAAACTGCGTTTGCTGCACTTATATTTTGTATTTCTTTTTAAACGGTTGTGACTAGTTTTTTGTTTGTGTGTGTATTTTTTTAGAATCAGTTCCAGTATGCGTCCAGGAACTGCTGATGAAGGAGCAGTGTGCAGCTCCACCGGCATCCTTCAAGTGTAACGCCAAAAAATTCCACTCGCTTCTTATTCAAGTGCTCGATGTGAGAATATCTGGGTTTGTCACAGAGGAAGCGAGGAGTCCAGCACTGAGAGACACGGATCCGCTTTCCTCTCTGTCTCTCTCTCTCTCTCTCAGCCATTTTCTTCATGGATTGAATTGTGCGACTGGGAATAGACATGGAATAACATGCCGATGTTTATGTTTGTCGGAGGTGTTAAAGAATTGCACTGGAGCACACCGGATCATCATGGCTCTGGGGGCAAATCAGAGGTAGGCTCATCTGGGTTGTTTCTATGTGGTGAATGGGCGACGGTCATGATTTCTGGCCAGATCCTGGGGAGAAAAATACAACAGCACAACACAACACAACTGGAACTTTTCACCTGCAAAATATGGACAGTTTACTGTCAGTGCCATTACCATGATCTGCTCTTTTAGTCTGTGCACTAACTTCCTTCACAGCTGAGATTTCACTAATACTGCAGAATGCTTGTAGCCTTCCACTCATTATATCATGCAGAAATATTAAATCTGATTACTGCATGTGCCCACATAGTTTGGTGCTATTATACCACCTGCTTTCTGACACTTCATGTATCCCTCTAGAGCTGATCTAACACCCTGAACTGCTTTCATTGCATATCTCAGTCAGATATGATATATTTCCTCTGTGCACTAAATCTGGGTTATGACAATGTTGTGTAGGTGGGAAGTGTGTATCAGTCCCACTTGTATCTTCATACACGTTATTCAGGCGCAGACACACCATCCAGCCCAGAAAATTCTGGGTCAGATATGGCCGTGTGGCACTGGTGTATTGTGGACCGAGAGTGACCTGACTGTGAACAGCTCCATTCGAAGGTTGGGTCAGCGAGTTTCAAGTCAGAAGACTTTTAATACACAATACATCATGAAACAATATTTGAGCCAGAATCGTCAGCTGTCTGCGCTGGATGGTGTATTGTGCACCAAAAGTGACTGTTAACAGTGCCTTTTGAAGGTGGGGTCAGCTATATTTAAATCACAACACTTTTGGCAAAATTCTGGATACATTTCAGCAGCTTCAATAAAATATCTCATCAAGCTCTCTCTGTGGTCTCTGTGGTGCCCCAGGCTCTGTAAACAGTAGAAAAAATAAATGCGAACCGCCAACATCCAACCAACCAAGTGGGACAAGGAGGCATCTGCATTTGCCTGCCAATCATACTTCCTGTTAGTTCAGAAAGCACTTCGGGTGTTCTAGCTTAATCAGTGCATGTAAGTGACTTGGCAAGGAACACTGAAGGGAGGAGGTGTATTATTTCAATTTTTGATTTTCAAACAGCTAGTTTTATCTAACTTCTGGCAAAATCACTTATTGTACCTTTAAGCACTTATTGTACCTTATTGTACCTTTTTTTTTTTTTTTTTGACAAAAAAAAAAAAAAAAAAAAAAACACACTGCAAGCCAATGCAGGAGATGCAGCTAGTTTGGTAGTTCTTCTTCCATGTTTCGGGACGACCTTTATTTAGCATTAATGTAATTTAATGCATTTAACCTTTCATTTAGACGTTTAATAAATAAAATTTTACTGGCAGTGCCAACTGTTTGTGCTACCCAGAGGAAGTAATGTTACATTACTGACTTGCCTTGTGAATAAACTTGTCTGTGTGGTAGCTCTGCTTCAGCTTTAAGAAACCCATCGTGTTCTTTCACAGATGACTAATCAAGGCTGTTTAATAGCAGTGCCTAGTTGTACGTTTAGTAAAACATAGCTTGCAAATAGCAGTTCTGCTGCCGTTTATCACAAAACGTATTCATGCACCATAGATTTTATTGTCTATGCCTACACCATCACAGGCATAGCCTTTCTGTCTGCTGATTATTGTCTGTTGGATACTGTTGCCTTTTTGGGCTATACCAATTATCGGCTGATGTGTCAGTGCATCTCTACATTGAAGGTTATCACATCATTTGAAATGTGGCCCAAACACAATAATTCATATGCAATGCTTGTGCAGCATTTCAGGTAATCTCTTTTTTTTTGGTGTTCTAGCAGCCAGATTCACATGTGTTCATCACTGTTATTCCACAGCAGTAAGTGGGGCAGATGAAAGTGGTAAGCACTGGGATGTCACTCTTTTGCTGTCTGGGATAACTGCTCGCCTGCTTTAGGAAATCCAGCTTAAAGGTCGAGCTTTGGCCATATGGCACCCTCTACACGGTTTATCTTAACACAAGCACCTTAATGGTACGCAACAGGAACAAACACATGCAAAGAATGATCTATGAAAAACCTAGACTTGAGACTGGGTATATTTATCTAAAGCTAAGCTAGACTAACAATAAAACATTTACAGTTAAAGTTCTGTGCTAATCACTGGAACATTGTAAGAAATCTCACAACTGCCAGGGAGCCACTGCTGGGTGCTTGTGCCCTTAGGACTCTCTACTCAACTTAGCTTGCCTCACTTTTGATAAAAAAGGCAATGAATAGTAATAATAATAATGCCGTTTAAACTGCTCTCACTACCCAGTAATAAACAAATATATACCAGAGCAATAGTAATTTGAAACGACGCTGCATAGTGGTCCCTATGTAAATACCACTTAATTTAGTTCTCTTAGCAAAATTCCAGCTATTCAAAGTAGACAGATGCTTTTCAACAGAATTTCCACACCACAGTAAAGCAGTCTTTTTCAAAATCTTTGTTGCTTCAGGAAGACTTGTATAAGCACAAGAAGCAAAGAAAACACTAAAGCAAAGCTGCATACTGTACAGCTTACGTTCATTAAATTTTAACTTTTAAATACTTAGTAGTTGTATATATCATTATACTATAGTATATGCCTACATGGCACTAAACCATAATTGTATGTTTATTTTTTAATAATAAATATATTTAAATAGAGGTGTTATGTGCATCCAGAATTTACTAAGAGTAAATTAGCTAAACTGCATTAACATACTTAATTGGGAAACAAGGCGAGTAAATGCAGGTAGTTTGCGATTAAACTGAGAGCAAATGTATCAGCACAACATGTTTAGCAACTGCCAGTGCTGCATATGAAGACTGGAGCAGAATTGTCGGATGAGAGTGTAATAGTGTAATCGGTGTAATCAGTGTGATTGGAGCCTCAACAATGCTGTTAAAGGAACAATGTGCTAATCTATTCCTGTTTAACAAGTGTCTGATTAATTAGTTTATATGGTTAATTAGATGTGTTAGGAACACTAAATTCACTTGTCGATGCAGTGTTTGGTATTTGTTGGGGCAAATACTCTGTTTATTGTATTTTGTATTATTGTTTGGTGGTTTAGATTATGTTTTTGTGAAACAGAGGTTCATGTGACCAGAGAGTGACTGTTTGGTTCTTGAGCCTGTAACTACTCAACTCTGTGCCTAGAGTGTGTTATTCCACTAACACAGTAATTTGCCAATGATTGTAGTGTTTAATTTATGAATGAACGATACATCACACATTTTACCGGTTTATAGTTAAGAGTTAATGTTCAGAATATCCACGAGACAAGTTAGTTCCTGTTATCACTTACATTATAACTTAGATTAGGTGGAGCGTCCACCATACTATAGAAACAACCATGTATTAGAACAAGCACAATAATGAACCTATTTTTCATGTTACAGCCAGAACTACAGTCTGAGCCTTGCTGCTATTAAAAACAAAAATAATGCACACTTTCTGACAAATCAGAATTGAGAATTCAGCCACCTTGTGGTATAAATATAGATGCAAAGACAAATAGGACATCAAATAAAATTAAATACAAAGTCACATCACCTCTACTAACATATTAAAGTGCCCTTGTCAACAATGCTGTTCATAATAAATCGATACTGTGCGTAATTGAGGATCTGGAACTGTGTTGACGATGGTGGTGCAGAGCACAGTTTAACACACCAGTCTCCCATAGGTACTCAGTTGGGTTTAGATCTGGTGACTGGAAAGGTCTTAGAATGTGATTTATCATTTTCAGACTCATCAAAACTCTGCGTGAGCCTTGGTGCCATGTGGATTGGGGCACTGTCATCCTGGAAGAGAGCGTTCCCATCAGGGTAGAAATGTTTCATCCCAGGATAAAGGTGATCCATCAGAGTAACTTTGTATTGATTTGCACTGACCCTTTCCACTCAACCATGCCAGCAAAATGATTGCAAGAGACACCTTTTTTTCATTTACTTCGTCAGCCATCTGTATATTGTGATACATCAAAATGGCTGATACGATATGGATGTATTTCTCAGGGATGCATGATTTACCCTTTTGTATATGAAGGGGTTCAGTGCTCAGTGTTCAGTTTTAACAGGAATAAGTCAAGGTCACAGGACTTGTGTTGTAGAGTTCCACAGGGTTAACAGACCCCCCAAAGACAAAGTGTGACTGAAAGAATTAAGGTCAATAAAAATGCTTTATGACACAAATGTAACTATAACTGGTGGAGATATGAGGTTTCTGGTATGGATTGATTTCTATTGGTTTTACTCCAGAGGGACTTTAGCCATGTAATACTTTAATCAATATTATCGCTGCTCAATTTAGTGTCTTTTAAGATCAGGCTTGCTTAATTAATTACATAACATAAACAATATTGGTTTAACTGATAGTGCCGAGCTCAGTTAGAGTTAGCTATTTGTGTTTATCAGTGCATTATGTCACGAACTCCCCATTCGTTTGATTGACCACAAACACCATGCTTCACAAGTTCCTCATGAGTGTGTTCTTATTTGCTTTCTGGCAGGCTGTGTGATAACTTAGCCATGTGATATGTTATCCACACTGAGACAATAAAATGTCTTCAGTCAGAAAGAATTCTATCAGATTTTTATATCGTCAACTTGTCAGATGCTCATCTTTATGGGGTGAATAGGAAATTGTCCTTGGACTTTCTCTCAGAGACAGATGAATCTCTTGCAGTGCTAATTCTAACAGTGACTGGACATCAGGATCAGCATATAGCATATACTGTACTGTATGCTGCATAGAGTTTGCATATAGCAGATGAACAGTAAGTTATTTATGTCTGTACACAGAAGTTTGTCAGCATTATGGAGGTAACATCAAGTGGACAAGGTGTTTACACATTTTTCAACAAATAGTATGAATTTTAAAGACCTTTGCCGAAAATATTCAGAGTTAACTCAAAGACAATGGGCAAAAATGATTGTATAAAAGTACATTCAATGATCCAAACTTTCCAATCAAATAATTGAAGAAACTACTTCACTTGAGAACTTTTTAAACAGAATTTTCTCTTGTATATGGCAAATATTATGATATCACTCTTATGTAATATTTAACCATGAAACAAATGATCACACTTATAAAAGTTTCTATGTTTTAAATTGCTCTTAGTTTCAGTAGGAACCCTGTTGTTGCCTTTGACTGTATGTGATTACTGTTGATATAAAATATGAGATGGGAAATAGCTTGGTCATCCATCACGATGAGGAAAATTCAACAGATTTCAGCACAAAAATGACAGATGTTTGTTGACCTGCACAGGTGAGGCAATGGATTAAAAATGTGGTGAAATACATGCATTATTAAGCACAACAAGGACTAAAGCAAAGAAAGAAATTTAGAAAGAAAGAAAATATTGGGTCTTGAACAGTGTTTTCTATTGGACCCTATTGAAATTCTATGGTCTGATTTGAAGAGGGCCTTCCTAAAAATATAAATGAGCCAAAAAAAAATTTATATATGGAGGAGTCTCATACATCCTTCTAGAAGTGTCTCCAACCTTGTCAGACATCATGGGAAAAGGCTAAGTGTCATTATTCTCAAGTATCATTATTTACATGTGCTATCTATTTTTTTTTTTTAATTTGTGCTCATTTTAATGAGGGGTGCCAATAATTCTGTAGTTGACTGCAAGTGGCAAAAAATGGTATTTTTTTCCTGTGTTCCAAAATTTCTATTTTTCCATTCTAAGTTTGAGAGGTGCTTGGAATTACTCAGAACCATTCTAGCTAGTATATCACCTTTCGCTGTAGGAAGGCACTTATTATTTTTTAATTGACAGTGCGTTGCCTTTGTAATACCGATAGCTCTGAAGCCTAAAATATTCAGACGAGTTATAACAATCCACACCTTTTGCTTATTGTTTTTGATAGCATTCTGACAAATCTAAATACATCTGTTGGTGACATTGGTATTGTAAAGAAAAAAAAACTATAATCACAATATATGCACCCCTAGACTGAAGACTTTTTAAAAAGTCATAAAAATTGCTTTTATTGTATTGTTCTTTGTGTAAATGGATGCTGATTTTCTTGACTTAGCCAAAGTCTGGACAAGTATTCAGGTTTCTAAATACTGCTAGTATAATAATATCAGCCTTGCTAGACCTGTTGGCTATAAATTATGCCTCATATGTCACTCATCTCTTGTCCCATAAGCCCTACTATGCTCACTGAGTGCTTTCTGACAGTCAGTGGACTTCTTGCTTCTCCTGACGTCTGGTTTCTGTTTATGTCTCTCATCTTTCTTTACCCCATCCACGCTTCAGGCTATTGGCCCAAAGGCTTTTGATATGACCACTGGGACATGATGAAGGTCAGGGTTTTATTACACTGAATTCCCAGGCCATATGTCAAGCTCTGTTCTCTGGTTGTGCTAGAAATCATTCTATGCAGGCAAATAGAATCACCACCTCAAATCTTGTCATGTTTAATGCTGTTTGCATAATTAAACACAATTCACTCTCAATACTTTTATCTCCCTGTGCATTTAATTGTTTCAATTTATCAGCATATTAGCAAAGAGGCCAGCTTTTTCAACTACCGAGGTATCCACAGGAGGCGGGTATCCTCCTCAGCAATAGAGTAAACAAACACCAGCAAAATAATTCATTTTATTAATGCATATAAGAGAGAAAAATGGATAAAACTGAAGGGATGTGGGAGTGCTAAATGAATATTTAATTTATCAGGGAAGCTTGGGCCACCCTAATGAATTGTAGTAGGCTTTAGTAAGGAGGTGTTGAAGAAACAGTTCTAAGCCTATTTACACTTTCAGGCCCAGATTAACAAAAGTTTGTGTGTGTAAAAAACGTGCGAGCTTGAAAACACCCAGAAAGCTGATTCAGTAATAGGGTCTACAGAGGATTGTCTCTTTCACATGACCAAAATAGCAAGTGTGGTTTGTTTTGTGTGTTTGCCTTAATCAGTATGCACTTTGGGGAATTTCTAGGTAAAGATGTGACATACGGGGCAATACAAATAGATCAATTTAAGCATGAAAGTCACTTCTCGAAAAGCGATTGTGTGCACAAATGAATATCATTGCAGGGCATGCATTAAATTTTGCATAAGCCTGTTTTACCATTGTTTTATTAAAGTTCACCAATTATGTCATAATTTAGACATAATTAGACCTAATTAATAATAAGCTGCTTTTATATTGGACATTTATAATTGGGGAAACCAATTACAATTCCTGATTCATCTATTTGTTGTCATCGTCAACACCCAGATGCAGTTAAACAGTTTATCTGCTAGAGGTCTTTTCTTGGTATTGTTTGGCACCATTTCAACATACACATGCAGGCTAGCGTTTTGCAGCACACTGAAAAAATGTCTGTCAGTGGAATAGAAAGTGCACAGTATTCCAGGAGAAATGGACAACTGTATGTTTGTCCTGGGAAATAAAGCAGAAACTCATTTGCTTAATTTGGTCCCAGCAAGTGGCTGTGCTTGAAGCATGTAATATTAGAAGGCACTCTGAAATCAATTATGGTAAAAAAAAAAAAAAGAAAAAAAAAAAAGAAGAAGAAGCATGACCGGTATACTGGGCAGTTACGGAGAGAACACTTAGAGTTGCTCTTAAAAAGCAAGTCTGTTTTCAGTAATAGTTATGAGATAAATGATGCTGCTGTGAAGGGAAACAAATATGAACAAGAGGTTATAGCAATTTATTTGCATTGTGTTTACTGGTATAAAGTTACAGTACTACAAAATATGAATACACTGCATTGTCTGTTGTAGTTATATAAATAGGTTATTGAAACTAAAATGATTAAACCTTACGAAGTAAATAAAGCAAATATTATTAGTGACAAGTTATTGGATGTATTCATGGGGCCCCTTTGTTGTGAAATTTTAACCTATGTGACCTCCAACCCCAAATGAATTTGCAACCGCTACTTTAACACAGTTGACAACACCCTGGTGTGTAATTGAGCTGATGAGCTGAATCAGATGTGTTAGAGCAGGAAACACACAATAGTGTGCAGAGCCAAGGAAATAAACAGCCACTTACAGCTCTAAAAGAATGTTTCAGGACAAGGGTGTCCAAATTTATCCATTTATCTAACGTGGCTGCAGGTTTTTTATTCTAGTCAAGTAGAAGCCACAGTACAGCTCATCAGCTTTTTGAAGGCTGAGACTAATTGATTAAATATGTTCAGTCAGGTTCTGCACCCACATCAGCTCTCTGCTAATGAGACTGGACAGCTTTGTTTTAGGCTATCCACTGTTTACTGAACCATTTGTATTCACACCATTTATTCCTTAAAAACAAACCATACTCTTAAAATACTGTTGTGATTTAGTAGTAATTAGGGATGAACAATTTTTTTTTTTTTGTTTAGTTGTCAGTTGCACAGTTGTCACGTTACAGTTACAAATTCGAATGTACAGTATCTCTTTGCAGCAGTCATGTTTTTACACACTTACATTCTACATTTACAAATTACTGGTTACTCTGCCAAAGCACATGATCATAACTTTAGGGTCTTTATAAAGACTGGAAGTTTTCCCATGTGATATGGCTATAAATATGTTTTACGTAGAAGCCTGGAGTTTTTAGCTCCTTAAATTTGGTATCTGTATCAGTGACAGACTTTTGTATCAGTTGGCTCAGTTTTTAAGCAGATTTCCCAACGATAAACACAAGGCTATTAATTAACAGTAGTAAATAAGATACTGATTAGCTACTTATGAAAAACACAGCAGAAGAAAGCAACCCGCTCACTATTGACTAGGTGGTGAAAACAATTTGTGTAACTTATTTTATTTTTATAATATTTTATAACATTTTAAATTATATTTATATTATTATTCTCAGATGATACCCAAAGACTAGGTTTTCATGAAAAGAATCTACACTGGCTTCAGTTCGTTTTTTAAATTTTTTTTTTTCACAATTTTTTTGTATTATAGATTTAATTTAAAATGGATTAAATTCACTTTTTGGCCATCAATCAACACACAACAATCCATACTGACAAAGCAAAAACACGTTTTAAATTTTTTTGCAAACTTATGAAAAATCAACACTGAAATCTCTCATTTAGATGCATGTTCAGACCCTTGGCTAAAGCCAGCTTTAAGCTGTACGATTTCCGTCCCGGTTTTGCTGTCGCAGACACAATGGCACATCGTAAAGGATAATCTTTAGGTGGGAGTTGAGATCAGTGGTCTTAGGATACATAATGTGACATGCTCACCAGCAGCCACGCCACCGCCCGTCTCTAGAACTTGACTGGAGTCTACTTGTGGCAAATTCAGTTGATTGGACATGATTTAGAAAGGCACACATTTGTGGGTCTCACAATTCACAGTGCATTTCAGACTGAAAACTAAGCCATGAGGTCCAAAGAGCTCTCTGCAGAATCGTGCAAATATATAGTAATTTTTTTTCCTCTGGCTGTTATCGCATTTCCTGTTAAGCTGCTTATTACTAAAGCCACCATATTTCACTCTGTCCTCTCTTTTAGGGTAAGGTTGCCTTGGAACAAAAAATGAGCTATAGGATAACGAGCTCTAGAATTCAGGTAAGTGGATTCGATTTTTATTTCATTTTCATGTCATTTTGCTTTGTGTTTTGATCTGTGCTGAATTAAATGCATACCAATTGTGCTTGAACAGGCGGTAAGGTGATTTAGGCAGGACATTAACTATTAATAATAGTTAACTAGAAGGTATAGGGTAACTAATTCATGGAATTATAATTTAAGGACCATCACTTTACCCATGAAACTCATTTAAATAGTTTGTACCTTTGCATATCTTTCTAGAAGGATGACATTGCTTTCTGTTGTGAAGTTTTCGGTGTTTGTGTCTTGCATGAACAACCATTTTTATTTGGCGTTGTTGTATTGCATGATAAAGAAGCCATGTGGACCAGATCTGCTTTGAAAAAGAGAGTACAGAACTTGAGGAGAAATCCTGACCAAATGAATGAACACATTAAAATATGGCTTATTAAATAAAATAAATGCATAGTAAATAATTGAAATAAACAACACAGTAAGTAATTACTGAATATTCCATTAACAAACTGCCTAATAACTCACTCAAGTCAGTTACACAGATTAATTAGATTTTCCCTAATAAATGTCTCAGCCAATGTGTGTAAACATATTCTTCATCTATATTTATATATAGATGAATAATTGAACCTAGCTTATAATTTTAATTACACTTATATTACAGATTACACATATTTTTATGTATCCCTTCAAAAATCATGACTCAGAAGAAACTTATTTTGAAATTTTTGCAGCACCATGTCAACATATTTGTATCATTTGTAAGTGTCTGCTTTTATCTGGAGGGAAAGTTTCAACATGCTAAACTATGGCTTTAGCTTTAAGCTTGCTTGTAAAACTGCATATATGTGTGCAAAAATGTAAGAAAGTCCATGTGATTGCAGATTGACATAAACTCCCCCTGCTGTTACACTAGCAAGCAACAAAATGACAGATGACAGTAGCAAACTAAATCTATATATTCTCAATTATATGGTAATTATTTGTGATGCGGTGCAAAAATATATCAAACATGTGAATATATTTTTTAATTCCTCTGACTAACAACATGAAATGTGGCATCCAACAACGTCTAATGTCCAACGTCTAGTTTTTGCTTTCCCAATTTTTTTGTTTCTTACTGCTATAAGAAACAAAAAAATTGGGAAAGCAAATTTTTGGGAAAGCAAAAGTCAGTTTAGGAGATGCTGTTCTTGCTAAATAAAAGCAGTCTTAAGCTGACATAATAACCTTTTCCCTCATAAACGTACTGCTTTCTAATTTTAAAGCAAATGTACACATATTGTGCACATAATTGGATAGACAATATTTTGTAATAATATTGTAGACAATATTTTGTAATATTTTGTAACAATTGTAACTATTTGCTAAAAGATTCTGTTTAAACCCACAGAATTAGTATATTAACCCATTTTTGCCCAGAAACTACAATAAAGAAATTAGCCAGTGAATTTTCTATGTCTGAGGAAAACAGATTAGATTTGGTGCTAGGCAATTCTTTATTATATTTCTTCAGTATTTAGTCCAAAAGGGGTTACGTCTTTGTAAAGTAGAGTTGTAAAATCCAGAAACATGATAAAAAAAGTACAATAAGGAAACTGCTTTCACATGAACACTGCAATAAAATATCAGTCACACACAGATAAAGTCTGATACATACTACAGTAATGTACTGGTAAATGATAGACATACAGTATACAAACTTTTGGGAAGAAACTATTCACTTAACTTCTAGAATTTTTTTTCCCACAAAATTCAAGGCTTTGATTAATAAGTGTGAAACATGACAGCTGCAAGAATGCATAAATCCATAAAATACATGAAAGACTAAATAACATACAATAAGAAAAACTGACACTTGTTGTGTTTTTAGACTTGAAGTCTAAGAGCAGCTGCAGAAGGGACTTCAGTATGGATGTACAACATTGGGTTAAAACACTTTCTAAAGAAAAGCTAAATGATGATATTTAGAAATTGTCTACTAATACTATATGGCAAAAAGTATGTGGACACCCGACCATCACACCCAAATGTGTTTTTTCCCCAATCTGTTGCCACAAAGTTGGAAGCAGACAATTGTATAGAATGTCTTTGTATGCTGGAGCTTACCAGTTTCCCTTCACTGTAATTAACCCAAAACTGTTTTAGCATGACAATGCCTCTATGCCCAAAGCGAGGTCCATGAAGACATGGTTTGCCAAGTTTGGAGTGGAAGAACATGAGTTCCTGGCCTCAACCCCACTGAATACCTTTGGGATGAATTGGAACGTTGACTGCACCCCAGGCCTTCTTGCCCAGCAGCAGTGCCCAAACTTAATAATGCTCTTGTGGCTGAATGAGCAAATCTCCACGGCCATACTCCAAATCTAGTGGAAAGCCTTCCCAGACGATTGGAGGTTATCATAACAGCAAACAAGGACTAAATCTGGAATTCAAAACGCACATATGAGTGTTATAGTCAGGTGTCCACAAACTTTTGGCCACATGGTTTATTTCTTATCAGAACCCCAAAAATCTGAACATACAGACAAGCAACAAAACATCAGCAAAATCCTGCCTTGTAATGTGAATGCAGGTGAGAGAGTGAGAAGATGGATGAAGTGTGAAAGAGAGAGAACAGGGGTTCAGCGAAAAAAAATTGAGGGTGTGAAAGAGTTATTTCAAGTTTCCTAAGATTCTCATTAGCGGGTCTGGTGTAGAGGCTGTGTATTAGTTGATGTCAGCATGCCACAAATGACCCATGCCATGCCAATTACAAATTCTTGGCTCACTCCATTTGCTCACTTCATCACTCTTTGCCTCTTTGAGATCTGAACCGAGAGTTTTGCATCTTGTCTGCTCCAAATAGTTCAGTACTTAGCTATGTTGTATCCAGTTGTCCCAGGCAGTGTCTTTTCATAAAAAATACAACTGTAACATTTATATTAAAATCCCTAATTTATGTTTTCTCATCTCAGTGATCAGTATTGGTAAGAATGTAAATAAAACACTAAGGGAATTGGACAGTTTTAAAGCTTCTCAAATGAATCACCATCATTAAAAAGCAGCAGTATCTTTACAGCAGGGCTTTCATCATTAAACATTTAATTACATAATGGGGCAGAATCCATAAAAATGAATATATCATAAATATGACCAAATCATCAGCATAGATCATCCATTTGTATGCAAATGGACACAAACAGTGTGTTAAAACTGAAGGATTAAAAAGTGCTGTATCATTTCTCATACTATGATGGTTTTATGTTGAGATGAATTTTAAGCCTAGAGAACAGCAGTCGTATATATTATTTGTAAATTATGAAAAAGTGGGAGGATTGCATGGGATTCCAGTTTTGAAAAGGAATCACAGTACCAAATTAGAGAAAATATTATGATGCTACATGTTTTCAGTACTGGTACTAAGGATAGTTGCTATACTTTCTGTACACCTATGGAGCATGTTGTTGCTCCATAGTTTGGACGTTATTGCAGGGGACTTCACTCTTATACACAAAGGGCTGGTGTGGTTGCAGGTGTTAATTCCAATCGAGCAGGAGCCACGCCAGATTCCACTTGTTTAATCAGTTCGTCTTGGTTTCCAATCAGCTATCAGGTGTACTTCCTGTTTGGCTGGAATGAAAGCCTGCAGCCACACTGGCTCTTTGCAGATAAGCTTGCATAATCAACCACATTAAAGGGCTCCTATCATGGAAACCCAAATTTTCTGAAGTAAAAAAGCTTAATATAATTTGTATAAAGCACTCACTTCCCTTTCTGTAAGGTCAGTTTATGGAAACTAAGCCGTAACAGCTCATTTTGGATTTCATTTTTCTTTGATATCACAGGAACAAACATGTTTAAAATATGCCTGCCCACATTACCTCAGGTAAGCCCTAATCAGCAACTTTACAGCAGGTTAGCCCCACCCAGTCACTGTATGGCAGGTTAGCCCCGCCCAGTCACTTTACAGGAGGTTAGCCCCGCCCAGTCACTTTATAGCAGGTTAGCCCCGCCCAGTCACTTTATAGCAGGTTAGCCCCACCCAGTCACTGTATGGCAGGTTAGCCCCACCCAGTCACTGTATGGCAGGTTAGCCCCACCCAGTCACTGTATGGCAGGTTAGCCCCACCCAATCACTTTATGGCAGGTTAGCCCCGCCCAGTCACTTTACAGGAGGACAGCCCCACCTATTCACTTTATAGCAGGTTAGCCCTGCTCAGTTATATTAAAATGAAAGATGTCACAGCCAGCACAAATTCAAAAGGAGTGGTCGAAGTGTTTTTAATTTTATTTATTTATTTATTTATTTATTTATTTATTTATTTATTTATTTATTTATTTGCAACATCCCTGTGCATAATATACTAGGCATTATATGGGGCAGGCTATATCAAAACTTTACCTTTGAAGGACAGGGTCACTGAATATAAGGCAGTTTTATGTAATAAAATATAATAACATATACACCATTCTCAATATGCTATTGCTAGCTAGCTTTCACCTCACTAATCTGTTTGGAAATTCTGTAGCTAGTCATTATGTTAATAACAATACAATTAACATTCGTCCATGTTTAAATCATTTTAACAGCTGTTAACAGTCAGATGCCATTATTTATCTTAGAGTCTCCTAAACAGTTGTGCAGGTGTTAGGAGTGGGGCATGGTGCACCTCTTTTCACTTGTGAAACAATCCAGTCAGAACAGAGGCCATTTAAATATAGCAGTCTTAAAGAAACAGTAAAAAAAAAAAAAAAAACAGCCTGCGGGATGAAGGCAGGTTGGAAAAATCCAAAACTGAATTGTTTTTTGTGCAGAAAACCACACACGAAAAAAAAAAAAAAAAAAAAAACAGTGTATGATATGGTACCTTACAGACAGCACCAGTGTGGTGAGAGAAGTTCTCCAGCATTAGATTAGCCAGATGCTTTTATCAAAATGGTAAGGGAATGTTGTCATCCTACTCTTACAAAAGTGAGCTTTAATGGCAATGAGTTCACTGATATAATCCAGTTGCTCTGCCATTACATTTCAAGGACACACTGATATTTAGTGTTGCAGGAGTTGTGCCAAGTGTCACTAAAACCAGGCAAGTGTGGCAGTTTTATTGGTGTTTGAGTATATTAAAAATAGTACATAGCAACAACAGCCAACAACCGTCAAAGAAATGAAAATCTTATTGCTGTCAGTATATTAGGCTCCAACCAAGAAACAAACACAGCCTACACTGACTGCAAAATCAAATATTTTTCTTATTTTGGACTAGTGTTCCATTCACTAATAATGTAAAATGGTTACAAAGTTATGATATGATGACATATACAGTGTGATGTCTATAGTATTCCATACTTGCAAATTATATAACTATATTTAGACTTAGCATGTTTCCCATAGATTTGAAATATACTTGGCTGGTGGTTGGGGGACCAGAGGATGGAGACTGGGGGAGTGAAAGAGTATGCTTTATAAACATTATATATAACTCTCACTCTTTATAACTCACCTGTCTGACTATTGGTGCTGACAATACTACTTACAAATATTTAATTTCATCTTTATTTACATTGCTCACTTTAATTTAAAATTAATATTTGCTTTATACTTATTGGTAGCATAGTGGCTTTCGATGGTGGTGTTTCAGCTTCATTAAGTATAAATTCATTAAACATACAGTGTTCCATGCACTACCTGGGCATATGACTGATCCACATTGCTTCAAAGATTTGTCTCAAATAAATAAGAATTTCCTCAGATTGTATTTAGTCTAGCGGACTCATCTAGCAGATTGACTGTAGGGGTGGTCATGGTCAACTTTTCCTAGATGTTTTCATCTCCTGATGAAGAGAAGAGTGAGCTGTGCGTGAGCCTCTTTTTACTAATCGTTCTAGCACAGATCAGTTATAAACTGCCTGACACATTATCACTGTCACCACATTATCACTGGCAACAAGAATGTGAATTATGTTTATCCATTTTAAAACGTGCTGCATGGCTACGTTAAAGTTGAATTGGTTGAATGGAGAGCAGGATATATTACATGCTCAATAAATGCAGACTAGCAAGCTAAAATACCTATTTCGTTCAGTAGATACATCCATGTTAATGTATTTTAAGTAACTGTGTTCCAGTTGTCTTCTTTGTTGGTCATGTGCTACAGCCTCAATGTGCACAGAATATGACTGAGTGGAGCTGCACAACAGATGTACACAAGCAAACTGCTAATGCAGCACAGTTTATCCTAATCCTTTTTAGTATTGCATGTTATTAGCTACCAATAAATCTCACTGGGTAATTAATGTCCAAGCCTCAACAGGGAAGAACCTGTACCAACTCTCTCCCACGACCTGGAGCTGTGCTCACCACCAAATTGGAAACATGGCACATTGGATTTTTTCTGATTGAATGAATAAATATGTGATATTTTTTGATAGGACAGAATATACTTGGGTGGTCATCAGTATAGCTGGGCTCCCCAACCAATTATCACCAATATGATATAGACTTCTCATTTTTAATAGAATAAAAACATCAAAATCTGAATCTGTTCATGTTCTGAATTTCCATATAAGCCATTTCATTGCTTAATATGCGTTATTATATGACTGTGCATTTTTATGAATACACTGCTTACATTGATTCCATTCAATTTGTTGTTATTATATAATCTGTTATGCATTTCCCCTTAGTAGGTTCACTGCTAATATTACTGTACTTAACATGGCATCAGTATTGAGGTATAAATTTAGGTGTTGTGATGGCAACATAAAAATAAAAGATATTTCATGTTTACTGCTTAAGTGCTCGAGAGAAAAGACCATGTTAGTGAGATGTTTATCTTGTGTGTTGTGAAATTCATCAAGAATCATTTGCAACTTTGTTTGTGGTCCTCAGCCTCCTGTTGCCTTCACTGGTCAGCACTTTTTACTGATTTAAGTGGAATCTCTCACACAGGGCTTATAGAGAGTTTCATTTTGCTGATATTCAAGCTGATGTATAAACACTTGAATCTGCTCTCCTTATGTGCTCTCCTTCCAAAGACAACCTGATCCACTCCACTGATAACCGTTCTAATAAAACCAGCGCTTAACTGGAGGGCTCCAGTAACAAGGCACTATTTAATCTATTATTCATCATCTCTAATAAAAAGTGCACCAGCCATTCACACACTGATGGTGTGATTTTAACACACACTCACTGTGTTATTGTTTATTCCAAACAATCTGTGACCATTCCTATTTAACACACTTTGTTTTTTTCCCCACACTACAAGTTCACAAGCAGAAAAGCTTTTTCTGGAATATATTTCAATATGGAATTTCTGATGTTTTTTTTTATTTGTGGTGTTTTCATTAAGGCTCATAAAGAAAATTATTGAATAAAATGTGTCTTAACTAGAGGGCTTCAATCACCAGACGCTGTTTAATCAATTATTCATCACTGCAGGTGCGGAGAGGCTGTGTTTAGTCACACGGTTAGCAAATTGGACGTTTCATTAGATTGGGTAGTGCAGAGCTTGGATTTCATCTTATGTGAATCAGTTTGATTTGGTTTCCCAGATGGAATGGGGCAAATTAGTTCATCAACCAAGACACATCTGTTTCTTTAGGTTTGCTTTGGAGCTACAAGGCTAATGAAAGTCCTCTGATCCAAATTAATTTCCATAAATTCATTGATCTATATCAAATTCATTTCCATGTTGCTTCAAACTCCATCCAGTTGTTCAGTGATGTCACACACTTGCTGATGTGGTTTAGGATAGTGTAGTATCAGTATCAGGCCAAGTTTTATTGGGTAGTTTGAGTGATTTATTGATCCAAAATAACACTAGTTAGTTCCAACACACATCCATATGACCTGAAGTACATTACAACTGTGAAGTTAAATGTACTGCGTTAAAGCAACCGACCATTTTCTGTCCGTCTTATCACATATTGGAGTCTGATTTCCTTGGAACAACTGCTTATGTAAACTTAGTTTAGACTGATTCATTCAGAATATTTAAATGTAATAATATATGATATTAATAATATTCTGAATGAATCAGTACAGTATATCAAGATATGAGGATTTGGTTGATATAGATTGTTATTTATTAAAAAAACACCATATTAATACTGAGTAGGATCCTCCTTTGCTTTTAAAGCCATAGATATAAATCCCTAGATGCTGTATTCGGTATTGATCGCTGTTTACGAGACACATCATTGGCTGGGCGAGATCTGCCATAAATGGGGCGATGCTGAAAAAACAAAGGGCTCTACCCTGTCAAGTGATAGTTAGAGGTCTTTCCAAAAGGAATTTCTGTGTGAAGATGGTGAGCACGTAATATACAGGCCATAATGTGATACCTGGAAAGACACTACAACACATATTACCCCTGGTACCTCTGAAAAAAAGCTACCAAACTGCATCACTTTTTTTTTTTTTTTTTTTAATGATGAGAGCGGATTCTCTTCTATAATTTAATAGCCATCCCTGGATAAAGCTACTCAAATCTAAATTAATTACTACCTGATACAGTACGACTTATTTTTGGAACAACACAATAAAAGTTCTTGATAATCTAAGTCTTATACTTCTAATAAAAACTTTGTGTCAAAGTGCATGATGTCAACAACTTTTTTTTTTTTTTTCACTGTTCAACCATCCAGTTTCGGTGGGGCTGTTGTAGTCCATATAGTCCAGCTTCTGCTGTTGTAGTCCATGTAGTCCAGCTTCTGCTGTTGTAATCCATGTAGTCCAGCTTCTGCTGTTGTAGTCCATATGTCTCAAGGTTTGATGTGCTGTGTTTCCGGAGATGCTTTTCTACTCATCACAGTGAATATCCCAGGAAACCAGCAGTTTCTGAAATAGTCAAACTAACCTGCATCCATGCCATGGTCAAAGTCACTGAGATCACATTTTTCCCCATTCTGATGTGAACATTAACTGAAGCTCTTGACATGCATGATTCTATGCATTGCGCTACTGCGTAGTGACAGGGCGTGATGGTGGAAGAGCTAAAATCTTATATATATATATATGTATATATATATATGTATATATATATATATATATATATATATATATATATATACGCACATAGAAATCTACAGTGAAACTATTAAGGTTATGGTTATGGTTCCGTCATATGTCCTTTTGTGTAATTTGTATTATCATTGAACAATGTATGCTCAGTGTATGTACTTATATTTTCTTAGCCCTGCTAGCCCAGTGCATGAAGGTGGTGTAGTCAGTTAGACAAAATGTGACATATCTGATTTTGAATCACATTACACTAAAATATATTGCAAAATTAATCAGGTCTACATATAGTGCAGAAAGTCAGATATTGTTGGTGGCACGGCATATTTTCTTGATTTCAACACACCCATATCCAAATAAAATCATCACAGTTAATTATCAAGTTCTTCATGAGCCAAAGCAGCTGTGTTAATACAGGCATAAAAGGGAAAAAATGAGGAACGCTGGTTTTAAACCATTGTGTGTCAAGTGGGATTGAGAAGTACTCATCGAATAGGCCTATATTTAAAATGTCATTCAGATGAGTTCATCCTTCACAGATCACGGCAGATTCGTCATTTTGTTTCCGTTAGCAACGTGAATGAAGTGTAATTTTCCTTTAGAGATTTGCTACCAGATTGGTGCTGTCTTTGAGGATAACAGACTTCAGCTGAGTTTACGCTTACTGGAAATGTCATGACACACCAGAAAAAAAAAAATGCTGGCAAGCACCCGCTGTTTTCTCAACATATTTTCCACCTGTCTGGATATTTTTGTGTTTCTGTTCCCCACTGTTTCTCACGCTCTCATGCGTTTCCAAACAGTACAAACATTAACAATAGTGCTACATGGAAGAAAGAGGCAGTATCATCATCAGTTTTGTTACATTTTCTTGTATCATATTGGTTTTTATTTATGTAAAAACAGGAACGTTTTCATTTTCTTTTTTTTTTAGCAAAATCTCATGCTACTAATTACTAAAAATTAAATCTTAAACTTATGATCCACATGCGAATCTGTAGCATTGTGGATTAAACTTAACAAATGAGCAGAACAAAACTCAACAAAAAATTTTAATTTCATATGGTAAAAAAATATATATATATATATAAAATGGCTGCCTTGTTTTACTTCAGGCCTATAAATTTGGTGATTTACAGGCAGCTTTGATTGCAAGCTAGAAAAATGTCCACCCAGGGCACTGTTCAAAACAAGAAGATGCTGGAAACTGGACACAAGGTTTTAATAATAAAAGTAATATTAACACATAAACCTAGAATACTAAGAAAATATGCAAGGTAACATGAGACAGGCGATAAGCACGAAACGTAAGAAAAGCAACACACAATGACCAAGAACATAACCCAGAAATATACACACAGCGTAATTAACTAATAACTAGGCATGGATAATAGACTGAACTAACAGGGAGGAGAACAATGTACTTACAAAGGAGGAGAAAACAAACCCACAATAACAAAATCATGTGATGAACTGATAACAAATGACGTAAGCCGCACTCACACTGGGAACTGCAAGTCTCACTAGGCAGTGTGCTATATTGACACTCTGTTTAGCATGTGGCCATAGAAAGACACAAACACACCTGCTGCATCAGCAGTTCTATCTGAAAATCTGTTTTTATCTTCTGTGTATCTACATTATATCTCTTACATATCAAACGAGTGTTAAACTCGAGCCTGTCGTTAGTACACCGATGACAAAACAACCTAATATTTTTGGCTATTAGCTGTGTTCTCTCAACTCTGCTAGCATTACACGTATGCTTTAGTGTGATAAATGACGTTATTTGAGTTTTGCTAACATTTTTTGACTTCTGATGATGTGTTTAAATTTGAGGTTATGGTGTGGTGACAGCTTCATATTACACTATTGTATTTTCCTCAGTTCTGCCAGTGTTTCAATGATACTGAAATGTTCACCTGTCATCTGTCTATCCTTACAGACTGTAATTTCTTACTGCAGTGTTGCTGTAACCTGTTGAACTAAAGTTTCTGCCCACACTGCCACTGCAATCAGTCTCAAAATTATAAATGATTTCTGGAAGAATTTTAGAACTTTGGACTTTTGCTGTAAAATAGAATTAAGGAAGCTGCCAGATAGAAAGGGGAAAAAAAACAAACAAACATGAATTATTGTGCTGTCATGAAGGATTATTGCTTGTGTACTTGTCTAATCAGGTTTCTGATCATGCTTTTTATTTTTTCATCTTTAAATTGAATTGTTCATCCTGAAATGAGGATGATAAAGCCTAAGAAAAAAGGAAAGAGCTTTGAAGTGGAGTAGATAACACAGAGGGAATTAACCTACATACCAGCTTTCACATCTTAAAATAATGCTTCTGCTATTCATAGCATGAGCACTGCTCTTGTCCAGTCAGCTGCTTTAAATAACAGAAGCAGGGCTGAGTGTGCAGTAAGCGACCAAAGGATCCATAAATAGGCTTTGCACAGGCACAGTTTGTTAACTCTTTTTTTAAAAAAAAAAAGAAAAAAAAGAATTATATGTAGTGTAGTTTAAATGTCTAATCCACTAGAGCCAGGGGTTAAGTTGAGGGGTGCAGAGGAGCTATCAGTTGATGGAAATGTAAATCATAGCATAATAATAATGATAATAATAATAATAATAATAATAATAATAATGTAGGACAGTTTGACATGGCTTTATAAAGAAATTTTAAAAAATTGTAAAACATTTTTTTTCTTTCAAGGCAGTTGTCAACTGCTATGTATAAACATTTCATCATTTAAAAAAATATTTGTATTATGGTTTTATTATATAAGGCTTTACTGTATCATAAAACGAATCAAAAGTTAAACTGACAAGCAAGCAAAACTAAAAATTTAATATAAAATCATATATTGAATACATTGCTCTCAGACTGTTGGCACCCATGGAAGAAGCAGGGCTTCAACTCCTAAATCCTAATTTAACCTCTGAATAGAGCTATTTTTATTTAATCAGTTATCACTAATTCAGTGATATTTCTCCAACAAGACTCCATTATTCTTTACTAATAAAAATCCATACAGCGTATTGTGTGAAATCAGAGGAGGCAGTAGTATAGAGGAGGCTGGTCTGTTAACTGGGTCAGTATCATGTGTTAGTCAGAAAAAGATGTGTCAGTGTCAGTAGTGACATGAAAAATACTTAATTATTAGGGATTTTTGGTTCTGTTTGCACCAATTCCATTTTCTTGCTCTTTTCAAAAAAGCAATTTGTGAAATTACAATGCTTTTTTGGTAATTCAGATAAGTTTTATTTGTATTGCACTTTTAACAGTAGACATTAACGCAGCTTTACAGAAATCTGGATGTAGATTTAGATCCCTAATGAGCAAGCCAGAGATGACAAGATATCAAGTAAAAACTCAACAAGAGGAAGAAACCTTGAGAGTAACCAGATTCAAAAGGGAACCCATCCTCTTCTCTGTGACACCACATAGTAACAACAGATTATAAATCATTACATGTCTACAACAGTGTAATATGAATTTAAACACTACTGATTGTGTTGAAAAGATATGCAGTATGAGCATTATAGTCTTTAAGAATACAGCAGCAGTTCAAGTCTATGTATACACAAGTCTCCAGTATCCAGGTGAGATTATGTTCTGAAGAAAGTGTAAGACTTGAGCATAAACTTTTTTTTATGCTGTCTTTTGTGACCACCCACAGCAGCAGAAAGTGAGTTGTAGCTTTGAAGTCTACAGTGATGTGTACTCGAGCCTTCATCTAACACTTCACTCGAGCTGAAAAAAAGTCATGCTGCTCTTAAGATGATGACAGAGATTTAACCAAGAGGAGATTGAGACGAGAGGGTAGAGTACTGGAATGCAAGAGTGCTGGAATACACATACTCATAAACTGTGTTTACACAGTGCACCTTGTGCTGAGATGCAATTTGTACCGCCAGAGCTTTTAAATAGGGGCTTTAATAAACATGCACGTGAAAATCCAGCACTTTTACCAGTTCATGTTTTTTGCAGTTTGAAGATACATCAAATAAATTAAGACACAGTGAAATACAAATTAAAACGCTACAATGAAATAAAATACAAGCAGAGATAAAACACAAAGATAGAAATAAGAACCATTCTTAACAGAGCCAGTATAAATAACAGCAAATTAATCACATGGATCCCATAAATGTATGGTTTGAAAAATCTTAACATTACCTGAAATGTAGTTGATGGCTCCACTTTAGACTTAAATATGTCTTTACATGTGGAATATCCTTGCTATTTTACAAAATTGTATATTTGAAAATGGGATTAAGAAGGTAATTGATGAAAATTGTATTAAAATTTGTATTAAAAGCTGTAGATACTGTGTACAAATTACATTTTTTGGCTAAATTGTTTTTTTAACTACATTTCTGCAATACTGCAGATTAAATGAGAATGTACCAACTTCTGCAGTAGCAGAATGAGCAATGCTGTGCGTGCTGATGTCGTTTTGACAATTTTGTTCTCATTAAAGCCTTACCCAATTAATTTGATGTTCAAAGAATGCTGACAAGCACCGTGTGAGACTGATGAAGAGGTGAAAGTATGCACAAGTCTACTGTAAACATCTGCTAGGAGAATAATAATGAGAAGAAGAAAATTACTTTATTGCCAATGTGTCACATTAAAACAATAATTCACCATAATGTTACTGTTTGTGCTGCAACATTAATAACTGCACACTTGGAACTGGTATCAAATATTAATGATGACCGAAGCAACACTTAAAGCAATTATTTTGTGTTAGCAGTGCATGCTGGGAAAAACAGCCACTGTGTGCCATGCTTCTCCATTTGTGCCATGAGAGCCAAAAATAGTAACGCAGCCCGATGCATTAAATATGTGGCCTAAATAAAATACACACATACATGCATACGAATACACACACCTTCTTTCTGCTTACTGGGAGATGTGCTCAACACAATTACCTTTACATAGCCTTATTTATTTAGAAAATATGAGATCTTATCTATTGCATCTGTAACCAGAAAGTATAAAACTCGTATGCAGTCTAATATGTAAATCGCCTTTCACCGCCTTTTCATCTACAACTTTTTGCGCTCATACTTTGCTGGGACGGAGAAGCTTCTGCCAAACTGTCATTAAAACACATATGCGATCAGAGAGACTACACACTTATGACTTTGATATGAAAATGTGTGCTAGTGTGTGCTCTCTGCGGTCTGAGCATGCCAGCAGAATCAGCTTTGGCAAGAACAGCAAACGAGGCATCTGGTATGAAAATCAGTTGAAATCAGAAGTGGAAGCTGATTCGTAAGTGTTTGTCAGATGGAAGAGTGGCTGCTTTTATTCACTTGGCAGACACTTTTATTCAAAGTGACTTATAAGAGAGAGAGAATCAAATCCATGCATGAAGCCAAATATTTGCTCATGGACACAGCAAAGTCTTAGCGGCACTGCTAGGATTTGAGTTCGAAACCTTACACTAACTTGAACAGAATCTCAAACACTAAGCTAATGACTGAAAATTTATGCACAAAATACAAGTATGCATATACACTTCAGGTCCGGAAGTCAATTAACTGGTCAATTAACCTGGTCAATTAACTTCTTGTCAGTCAATTGTCCAAATACCTTTGAGCCCCTGAAAATGGAGGTACTTTGCTTAAAATGGCTGTAATTCCTAAATGGTAAATGCCATATTTTTGTGGAGCCTCTTAAAATAAAGCTGAACATCTACACTTCACTCACATCTTGATTGTTTTATTTCAAATCCATTGTGGTGGTGTATAAAGACAAAATCACAAAAACTCTGTCATTGTCCGAATACTTCCGGACCTGACTGTATTTTCACCCTAAATGCAGATGTCTGGATGACTGGATCAGGTTCTCCTCAACAATTTGCTTGTAAAGGCAACAAACTTTCCAGTTCCTCCTGCTGAAAAGCAACCCTAGAGCATGATGCTACCACCACCATGCTTGATCACAGCAATGGTATTACCTGGGTGGTAAGCTGTATTTGGTTTGTTTCAAACATTATGCTTTAGCATTAGACCAAATGGCTCGGCTTTCGTCTAATCAAACCCCAAAATCTTTTTACAAAAGGTCTCAGATTTTCTAACAAGGCCTTTCTTAGAAGTGGATTCCTTTTGGTCACTCTCCCACAGAGGCTACGGCAGCACATATACTAAAATTGGAACGATACAGCGAAGTTTAGCGTGGCCCCTGCACAAGGATTACACGCAAAATCGTGAAGAGCTATTGATGTTGTTGATGTCTGCACAGGTTCTCCTATTGCGGCACAGTGGTACCTCAGTGGTTAAGACTTTGGACTTCTGTTCAGGATGTCATAAGTTTTAATCCCAGTAACGCTAATCTGCCTCTATAGGCCCCTTGAGCAAGGTCCTTAACCCTTGACTGCTTGGTTGTACAAATGAGAGTTGCCCTGCATAAGGGGGGTCTGCCAAATGTCATAAATTTATATGTAAATTTCGCCCAGGTAGCTCTGTAACCCCTTCAGTGTTGTAGTTGGACAATTCTTGCCTTCTTGCCCAAGTACTCAGTTTGGCCTGATCTTGCTAGTATCTGGGTCATGCCATACTTTTCTGCTTTGTTATAGTGGATTTCACAGTACTCCTAAGAGGGTTCAGAGCTTTGCCGATGTTTTAAAAACCTTCTCCATCTTTTTTCGTCCTGTTACCTCCCAAAATCAGTGATATTTATTGTGCAAGCATACAATTAGACATAAGCGGATTTAAAATTAACACAGGTGTACCCTGTTTAACATATTTGTAAGCCTTCCGAAATTAAATCCTAGTCCGAATTTAGAGTACTAAAAGAAAAAAGGCAGGGGGTGAATACTTATTAATTATACAGTTTTTTAATCCAATTCTAACATACTTAAATGTGATATTGCAATACCGCAAAAAGAAATAATCATTGAGGTGAACACTTTCTGGAAGCATTGTAAATGTAGTGAGATGTGTACCATTCAGTGGAACCCATAAATAATAGTGAAATTACTGAAGAAACATCTAAAACATTAAAACATGATCCATTCATCCAAGCCTTCTGCTCAGTCGTAGTCAACTGTGAGATAATTTGATGGCCACTTCTACAATTGTCTTTTACTTGTTTTTGGTTATCTGTGGAAAGCATAGTTTTTGCAGCACTTCTATCACTGGTAGCTCCTCAAACAGCTAGACCATCAGATAATACCTAAGGAGTTTTTGGCCAGAGGCAGAACTGAACAACCAGCTGCTATAAAAGGCTTTGCAGATTCAGAAGACGGCCTACACCTGTGTTCACGGTAGCAAGCCAAGTGACCAACCATTTCTTGTGCTAGTTCTTGACACTGAGCCAAAATTTTGATGAAAACAATAATGAAATTTGAAGAATTTATCAGCTTCCTGCAAATTACCACTGACATGATAAGGCAATCAACAGAACAATTCTAGAGTCCCTAGAGTGCAGGTTGTCCCCCATATAATTTCTTACTATCTCTAGATCATCTCGTCATGGATGGATTGCCTAATCCCAGATTCAATGGTATCCCCACTGGATTTTACCCCCAGTGAGTGGACAGGTTGTCTAGCCTGTCTCTCAAGACAATGTGCAGTAGTATTTGTTTAATAATTAATCACCCAGTGGTGCATTGGATAGGTTCTCGCCAACTGTAATGTACACCTGCAGTATAATTCACAGACCCATTTCATATTGGGTCTGCCATTTTAATCACTATTTATATACATCCACAAGTAAACACTGCACTGCTATATGCGAACTGAGTATATAAATTATTTCCTCACTTCAGAATTCTTATCCTAACTCTGCACCATCTGTTAAGCAAAGATGATCTTGGGGGGATTTTAACCTGGCCAATATTTCTATTGGGCTGCCAAACTACATCCTGTGAGAGTGGCTACTATTCTTGACCCATGCTGTACTTCAAATCTGTCGGTTTACCATACTTTAAAGAGAGCTCTGCTGTGGTACTCTAATCGCCTCAACATACCAACAGACACCTCAACTTAACCTGCAGTCAAAAATGGTTATTGTCTACAGTTTGTGAAGAGTTTATTTGACTCTTTCATAGTTCAGTAACAATAAGTTCTCTTTGCAAATAAATATTCTGCATATATCGTTGGTGACAAGGATCTATATAAAACTACTAATTATGGCTCGTATCCAAATATAGAATTCAATTGGAAAAGAATGTTGCTATTGCATAGTCAGCAGAAAATAACAAAATGATAAAAAGACAGGTCATCCTCACTTACAGACGCAGGGGCCATATACACAATGAATCTTATCTTATGATTAAAAATTCTCCTAAGAGGCACTAAAGTTTCATAACTAAGAGATGTTCCTTAAAACCTATTTGCAAAACTGCTGAAAGGAATTTTTTTACTAAGGAATTCCTAATAGACAAACGAATGCTGATTGGCTGCTATGGTAGCAGTCTGCGCAGTAACCTCAAAAAAATACTGATACAGTATGTCATTTTTTTAAAATGTTGTTTATTTCATACATAAAAAGAATAATCTAAATTTCATGTCTTTAATTAAAGTTGCCTTTAATTAAAGTATTGATTTTTTATTTTTTTTACATTTCTTTCATAGCAGATTACATTGTGGTATATCCATGACTTTGTAGTTAGTAGACATTTAAAAGAAAACAAATCTGTATGTCAGCCTTTTGATTTTTGTTTCAGTGTAGTATGAAATCACTTTTTCCCATTTTATATGAATTGTTTTGTTGTAATATGACCTTGCACATATCAAACACATGACGTTTGATTGTGCTGTTAATCACCGGCAGCAGCTGTTCAGTCATGTTTGTGATTCTGCCTTTTATGTGATTTAAGAGTTCTCTGGACTACCCGTTTGTTTTCACAGGTTTAGAAGCTTTGTTTTTTTATTTACTGGTTTATTTTTCCCCTAAATCAGCTACACTTAGCCTTAAGATTCTTTGTGAATATTGCCCCTGATATGCAGTACAGAATGATGCACCACTTTGCTACCCTTGACCCTGACCTGCTAATCTTGCCTCCACCATTCTTCATGTCAGAAGCAGAGGTGAGAACTGCTTTTGACGAGTTAAGTAAAGGAAAGGTAGTTGGTCCTGATCACCTCTCTCCTTCTACACTTTAGCACAGTGCTGATGTTCTGGCATCTGTCTTCACTGAAATCTTTAAAGACGAGCAGCTAAATAGTTTTGTGATAAATACTACTGAACAAATTTTGCAGTATAGTTTTGGACTTATACAGTTTTATATTCTGTACATATAACGGTTTACATTTTCCAGGCAGTCGTAGTGCTGTGTTCAGTTTGAGTAGGCGTGGATTTGTGTGCACTGTACAGACATGGTCACAAAAGTGTAAATTTTGGTAAATTTCCTGCAATATTTTTAAACCTGACACAAAGCCAGTTATGTGGTCAAATTCAATGAAAAAACATCATTAGATAATACTGAGAAAAACGTCATCACTCCGGGTTCAAATCGCTAAAAGCGTCAGGTCTCAATGACTTCAGACCCATTGCCCTCACATCAATTGTCATGAAAAACATTTGAGAACCTTTTCTTCCTGGCTATAATTATGCACATCATATGCTTACTGAGCAAACAGATCTGCTGAAGATACAGTCAGTCAATCATACAATCAAACAGCTTGACACAAGCTGTTTTTCAGACTCTAAGGTGAATGTGGCACTGGGTTACTGAATATTGGACTTGCTAAGTAAGAGCTGTCAAGCTAAAAAAAAAAAAAAACATGCTCTCAGTTCTTGTCACTCAGTACTGGAAGTCCTCGGGGTTGTGTTTTAACCCAGCTTCTTTGCTTTATATGTTTTCTGTTCACTAACAGACTACCTGCTCAAAACAACTCCAAGTTTTTTCACATATGCTGAAGACACCATAATTATTTGACTCATTCTGATGTGTGCGTCTCTCTGATTCTTCATCTTGGAGGCATCTGCATGTTCAATGTTGACAGAGATGGGAGAAAAAATAGGAAATATGCCAAAGAAATATATAATAATAAGCACTCTGCGTGTTCAGAAGAAAGACAAAGTGTGTATGGCACCTTGGAACATGTACGAGTGCCCTTATAATGCTTTATGTAACCAGATATAAAACGTCGTATAAAAATGACCACAGCTGGACTTACAGAGAGAAGATTATGGCTCCTGTCTCAGACGCAGAGCTCAGACACATTCCATCCGGCGCCATCCGTATTGTGTTGTGTGATGTGATGGTGTGATTTCACTGATGCTTTTGAGAATTGAGACTCTTGTTTCCTATACACCGTAATAAAATCTTATATATAAATATATATATATATATATATATATATATATATAATATATATATATATATATATATATATATATATATAAATAACACCACATCTTTTTCTATCGATTTCTATTTCAAAATCTGTTATAATTTCATGTCTTGTAGCATGTGCCCAGCTTTAAAGAGTTGAAAAGTGTTTAATGTTACCCCTTTTGGAAATATGAAGCTGTAGCAGCCACTTGGGTTGCACGGATATCATACCAGGAATTTATGATATCATTCACACCCCCTATTTATAAATGACTATTTTGATTCCCCTGCCCAAGTGCTGATGGAGTTCGCTGTTCATTACTAAGTCAGATCACGGCTTATTAGTTGATAGGGAAGGCTGGCAAGCCGATGCCAAACCTCTACACCCTCATGAGCCTTGAGAAAACAGCAGCTGAGTACTCGCAGTCGTGTTAGTGAGTACAGGGCGATGAAATATTTATAAGATCTATTGGCTTCGGAATTAAAGCCAGCTTCCAAGAATTTAATCTGCAGTTCACAAAAATGCCAAGGCTACCGGTAGCGACCAGGGAATACAAATCACTTCCGCCTCTCTGAAAAATAACCAGGATTTTCAACGCCTCATGCTTCATGCCATGCTATTTAGGTTGTGCTTAATATTGATATTAACTTATGGCTCTCTTTCCTTTAAAAGTACTGCGTAGTAGAAAATAAAATTGATACGAAGTTGTTCAGTGGTGCAAGTGTAAAATCAATAATTATAATGGATGATGTGACATTTTATTTTGCAAAATATACTACTCTATGGTGGGTTTCTAGAATTAGTTTAATTCTTAGACTAAATAACAATGTCAGTGAGGACAGCCAGCAATTTTCCCAAAGTTTTCCAAAACACAATTACAAAAACACTTCTTGGTGTGTTCTTATTGACTGAAAGCTGTTGGGAAAATTATGTATAACACAGGGGAGTGCTGTAACTGAGTCAGTATCAGGTGTTAGTCATTGGGATCATTTCAGTGTAGCAGAATTTCTGAATCCATTCCAATTTTTGTATTATAGGTATTAACTTACCTCAGCACATCATGCTGCACAATGATAATCGTTATTATCTTCACTCAGTAATGAAATGATGCATATTTATTTAACTTACTCTACTTAACTATAGTAGCATATAAATCAACCTTATATTTCTGTACAATGCTCTATCCCTGCCAGAACATGTTTTTTTAGTTCTGTGGGCGGATTGTGGCCCTCTTGTAGACGTGAAGCTTAAGGCTATTGAGACTCAAAGCTCCGTTATGGAATAAACTTTGAGGAATGAGTCAAACATGGTGTGACATTTGCGCTTATTCATTTGGCAGACACTTCAATCCAAAGTGACTTACAGGGGAGGCAAAATCCAATCTAAGCACTTGCAAGTGCAGCAGTGGCTCTTTGACAGTCCTGGGGTTTAAGATCGTAACCATCAGCAGCCGGTTGCACCTGCAGAACGTTGGAGCGTAAAGTTGAAAGTAGTTAGTGTAAAGCTTGCAATCTGTACAATTTTCTTTGCACCAGACCCCTACAATGCATCGTAAGAAGTAGTTCATAAAGTGATTGTAGATTAAAACGTAGGATCATTTCTGTCATCATTTTATTTATATGAAATATATTTCTTTATAAATACAGCTTCTTTATAATACATAAAATTAATTCAATCTGATTTCAATTACATCTGACCTGTTTGAGTTGCACTATGAATAAAACTCTAGCTATAGGTATAGTTCACACAACGATTTGCAGATGAGGATGGAAAGAATGGCCTGGCCTAAAACAGCTTTTTTTTTTTTTAAATAAAAAAATGTATCACATTTCCATAGCTGTCTTTATTTGTAGCAACCTCAAACAAAAGCACCTCAAACTCGGCTTCACTGAAATTATATTTTCACCACTTCTCTTCACTTCTTTCCTCTGGCAGCATCCTTTTATTGGCTCAATATTGCAATATTGCAAAGCTTGCATAAATTAGGGTGTGCTTCATATAAATTATATGTATATTATGGTAAATTAGGGCCTTCCATATGCATATGAAATGTAAATAAGGGGATAATGGGTGGGAACTGAAGCTGGATCATTAACTGTGCTTGTTTCTTCCAAACGTTGATGAATAAAGGCCAGTGTGATCTATGACATTTTGTGCTAGCTGAGGAAAGAGCACACTATGCTGGCTGATATAAATGTAATCATTTTGTAGTTAACCTTATGATCCCTCCTGTTAATATGTGTCATTACTGTGTATTTCTGCAAGGTGACCAGGTCCAGTGACGATGGACAACAAATGAAAAACCACAAGCTTGAGGAAATCATTATCCTCTTTACAAAATAAAAAGAAAACAAAAATGCATTTATAGTTGGCTCAAATGCTGGTTTTACTCTGCATGTGGTAAGCTTGCACTTTTAACAGAATTGAATAGTTTTGCTATGGCAGAAGATGCAACTATTACAGGATAGGTAGACGTTTTAAGTTATAACATGAGGCTACATTTAAAGTAGCACTTTACATAGAAACTAGGTGATGATAGAGCTTGACTCTATCCTAACCACTTGGACTCTAACCACTGAGACTCTTTGAATCTTAACCACTGAGTTTTAACCGTAGAGCTTATCATCATGCCCTCCCTGGCCTGAAATACACATTGTGCGTCATTTTCTCCTAGTTTTACATTTTATTAAAGAAATATCAGCTGTTTTTCATAAACATCATAACATCGTTCTTAAGATATTGCTTTTTACCTCCTAAGGCTATCACCAAACAGAAAGCTAATACAATAGATGTGGTTTATTAAAAAAATATTAAAGTAGTGTCTTTAAGTGTGATAGATGGGTTTGACACTCAAATGTTTCTGAGTACACATCCAATCCTCAAATGTAGAATTATGATTGCAAGATAAAGTTTTCTCAGATATCCTGTCAGGTTAGTTTTTGTTATACAGATAGCTAGAATAAACAGTAAACATTACGAATATTCATTAATACAACTTTAAATCATCTCAGAAATCCTTTATTATCTCATTGTTGGCTTTTTCTTCTTGTATTGTAAAGCTGCAAAGGCAACGCACACACCACACACATTTTGTCTGATGTCTGCTGCCAGTAGCTGCAATGCATTATGGGCCTCGAAAGACTCATAGGAGAGAAACGAATCTCTCTAATTATTGTGTGATTGTGTGGAAACCCAACTGATCTCTCCAGCTCTCCAGTGACCTCCTCCACATGACCCCTCGCTCATCTGGAAGCACGTCAACCAGATTCCCTTCAGACTCTTGGCCATGAAAACACACACACACATACACACAGCAGAAATGATAGTCCGCACTTTCACTGTAGATCTGTGAGTTTGGGACATGGAATGTGGTGAATAAGAGGAAGAGTATAGCGTGATGTGGATAGTGATGGTGAAGATTTGATAATGGGGATAGAAATACATTTTTGGAATAATCAATAGCAAACTACTATGTATCACTCTTTCCATGGCAGCATTAAACCGCCATAATACTGACTAAATAGTACATCAGACTTGTAATGGTACTATTTTCAGCAACGTATGTGGTTCAGGATGTAGCCACAAGGAGTGGCCATTAATCATGGTAACTGGAAAGACTTGCTAGTTGTGGCTATGCTTAGCTAGCGAGCTAACATTGCTGGCTAATTATGCTATAGGATATTCAGGTACAGTAATTCAGGTACAGTATACTGGGACATAGCAGGATTTATTTTCTGGCCTGATGAGTCAAAGTCGAAACTTTGCATTAAATGTTATTTTTATGAACGTAACTTAGGCCTACTACTGAGATAGAGAGATTTTTTACTTTGTGTAGTGTGTTCATATAATTTTAGAGGTTGACGGTGTTTCTTATTTTTAAAGTCTCATGTTATACTGCTACTCCAGGAAATAAATTATAAAATGTTACTTACCCTTTAGTGATGTTTTTCTGTGATTTTCACTTAATCTGTTCAAATTTAATCAAATTACCAAACATGTCATTAAAAATGGGTTTCAGTCAGATTTGAAAAAGGCTATGCTTCTTTAGAATGATATAAATGGTAAATAGTCAATACTTTCAGGAGATCAGTAAGGTACCACGTGATGGTATTTTTATATTTTCACCCTAACATTTTGACATATTTAGTATATTAGTATATAACTTGTGCTCATAACTGTGTGTGATTGGCTGGTGCTCTTTTGATGGCGCTGTAGTTTTAGATGTAAGTAAGTAGAAATGGTAAATAAATATTTTGGGTTGCACAAGGTTAAGATCATAAATGGCAGCAGGGCACATTGAGCTCTCATTCAGCCTCTGTATTTAATCAGCTTAAGTTCAGACCCATGCTTAAAGCTCCATTTCTGAATCAGGAATGGTTTGGTCTTATGAAATGTGATTATCCAGCATTAGATCACAGTTCTTTATTGACCCTCCTTGAGTTTACTGGACATGGTAGCATTGATTAGTCTCAACATTACAGGAACTGCTTTCCATCTGAAGTAGGGCCATCACACAATTTCATACTTTTGTTTATTCATGACTCAATATGATATATAATGTAGAGGCTTATAACAAATACATGGTAGTACATTGTGATTAAGTGTTGTGTAAACAGTAAAATATACAGGAATGAGTGGTCATGTCTCCCTCGCAGGGACTGGTAGGCATATAGGCCTTCACCTCCTTCACTGAGATCTATAGGCACATGGGCCGTAGTTCTTTTACTAGTCCTGGCAGAAAGAGTAGCTATGCTTCCGTCAGCTTTATGTGCATAGCTTTATGTCATGTGATTCGATTAAAATTAAAAAGTATTTGTTGCTGGTTCATTTCCATCGAATTGGTTTTTGCAAAAACTGCTTTATGTAAAAATGGAAATATGTCCTACAGTAAAATGTATCAATTTTGCGTTATCAAGAATTTTCATGAAGACTTTCATGTACATTGAAAATTGCACACTGTGTTGCTGTGCAAGTTACCATAAGAAACTGTCCTTAATGTGCTGTAATCCCATCTAATAATATACCTCAAGTTATTCTCTGTAATTGAATTCTGAAAGGTTCTCGACTCTCCACAGTCCAGCTGTGCCACTCTGCTGGTTAGTCATAGAAGAGGCGTATAATGAGGAGAGTTTACTATTTTGTCCCATCAAAAACTTTTCCATTATACATTTACAAAAATGCACACTGACAAATGACCTGTCTATATTTCTAAAATATTACTGGTAATTGCTGATTCCGTGGCCTGCATTCTTGAACACTTTAAAGCAAAAAAACCCCTTGAATGTGTTGTGTTCATTAATGTTAACTGCATCATTCCAGTGTATACTTTTTTTCTCCTTTTTCTCACTGTGTCAGCCCTGTGTTTGATCTGAGCTGTAAGAAACTCAGAGCACACACACATACACAGTGCAAAATTTGTACATGTCCAATCAAGCCTGGCAGTAAGGGTCAAACTACAACTGCCCATGAAGGGCACATAACACTGAAAGTTTCTCAACTTTCAATAAGTGCTATATTTCATCATAGTCAAGATAAGAAAGCAACAGAAGGCAAAAAGAAAAGGATCGTTGAATATAATCAGTGGCAAGGGTTTATCTTAAAGTAGGTGTGGAAGTAGACAATGTAATCAGTAGAGTTAATAAATTAAACTGAATCAAAAATCTTCTTTGTCATTTTTACTTAAAGGTTTTTCTTTAAAGGTATAGTGGGTAGGATTTTTTGTTGTTAAAATGAAAAAAAAAAAAAAACAATTTTTGAGTTGGTGCAGAAAAAGTACTCTATAATATGATGTTCCTGAGCCGTCAGTTCCTGAGCCGTCAGAGCTGTCAGTGCTGCGTCAGTGGTCTCGAGTCAGAAACAAAAAATTGCTACGCAAACATCATACACCAACTCAGATACGTGAAAACTCCACAATTTTAGATATGAAAGAATCAGAAAACTCATGACAGACTATCTAGCCAGTAACCAATCAGTACAGAGAGAGAATAGGCATTTATTTGTTCTCTATTTTGGTTGGAAGCTAGTAAATGACTGATGATAGTTAGCTGGTTTATCCTCATTGTGGAATTTTTACTGTTACCCAGTTAGGTTTTTGAACCAGAGAGCACATAGTAACTAATGGGAGGAGTTGGCGTATTTTTGTATTTCAAACTCAGTTATATCTGGTAAAAGTGAGTGATTCCAGACCGCTGCTTGGCTGATCTGGTGTGGGTTTTACCTAGCATGCTAACACTATCTGGTTCATGCCATACTTTTTTGACAAGCTAAAGATCCAACTACACAGACAACACAGATGAGGTTAAACAAAAAGGACCAAGAACGAGACTGGAACTCTACCTGAAAGCTGTATTATATCTTGTAAAATTGTGAATCATTCAGAATTTAAACTTTCTCACTTTGATCACCTTGCCTATTACCAATATATCAGGAATACCAATTTTCTAAATTTTCTAAACTAAACAGATTTTCTTTGAAAAATCAACACTTGTGGTTAACTGTGGAACAGGACAGATGAAGACACTTGACACATCGCACTGGAATGTTGCATTTTTAAAGCCATGGATTTTTAATGATGCCATTGATGATTTCTTCTCTTGTCAGTGTGTGTCTTTGTGTGTGTGTGTGTGTGTGTGTGTGTGTGTGTCATTGTTCATTTGAAACTTCTTGGACACAGCCAGGAGCTCAGTTCTATAAGATGACATGATTGTCCAAATTCTTTTGCTCAGCATGTATATTATTTTTAATAGAGACATTATCTTTAATCGTTAAACAATCAATTCAGAAAATTATGCTTTATAAAAGCGAGATGTAACAGTAACTGTGTATTATATTCTAAAATACCAAAAACTATAGGATATAAAAGATGGAGATGAACTGTGGCATATTTTCATTAATTAAAACTTCACTTCAAAATAAAAATACACACATCAAAATGCATTAAACGTTTCAACGTGTCCGAGTGTCCGTGTGTCCGTGTCCATGTTGAATTGATTTTATTTATGGTCATCTACCCAGTGATGACCTATCAGTGCAGAGTATAAGTAATCTTACATTATGTATGATCTTTAAATCAAGTGCCCCGTATTTCATATGTTTGGCTGGTTTGCTTGATACTCTTGAGCCTTGCTTATATAGTTGTTTGAGTTTTTGTTGTTGTTGTTGTTTTTACAAGATTTAAAAACAGTGAAATAATAGTGCAATACAGTTCTTTTGTTCATTAATTTTTATGCAAAGAAACTAATGCATAAAGAATTGATTTAAAAATAATTATGAATCCAATGTCAAGTAAAATAATCATGAGTATCATTTCAGATATCCTGTAGGCCTAAATTATATAAATAATTATAGTTTACCATCCAGACTGTATTCTTATTCCCGAGCTCTATCTCCCAGGTGCCTTTTATAGAGAAATTGCCTTCAAATAACCCATTACTGTTATTCTGAGTCGCGCTGCAGACTGCAGCTGCTTTCCCTTCAGCAAACAATTGCCATGTTTTATCATGTAGGAAAGAACCGTTTCAGTCCATTGTCACGAGGAAGATAAACATGACTTTGGTTTCTGTCTATGGATTTAATACCAATTTTAATTTTGAGCTTAAGCTGAACCAGAAATAAACAAAAAAGATATAATTATTATTAATGACGTTGTAAAAATTGAGGTGTACATAAAGAGAAGGTGTGAAAAAGAAGGATGGAGTGTTTGGAATAAATAAGGACAAGCAACTGTATTTTTCAGCACCTTGACTGTAAAATCCTATGGTTAATAAATAGTAGGCATCATAGGCAATAGGCAATGATGGCAATTCTTAGTCTGCTTTAACCTGCAGTATAGTGGTGTAGTAGTCTGGCATTCTCTCAAACACTGTCATACACAGCCAAGAGTGAATGTTTACAATAACTGAGAGTTTAATCATGGCTGATAAATGCTCAGCTTGCTAACATTGCTTGTTAAATTAAAGATACCACAGATGGTGAACTATTTTGACACAGCCTACTGTTTAGTACAGTAGTAGGTGGTTTGAGATGCAGCCCATGACTGTGTGTGTATGTGTGAGTGTCTGAGGTGTAAAAGTTGAGGTGTGAGATAAACAGTGTTTGCAACAAAGATCCTCCAGTCTGTCCATGGCTACATCAAAAATTTCAAACTACTGTAGTAAATAGTATGTCAAATGTATAGAGTTTTGCTAATGGTGTATGATTTGTGACACAGCCCATCAATATACAATATGTGTGTAAAAGTATGAACTAAAAAAATGAGACTATAGGTCTGGATAAAATGTGTATGGAATAAATGATGATGTGAGTTTGTAGAGGAAAGGTGATGGGCTTTGCAGGATGAGCTGGTATACCAGCTCTCCGTATCGTACTATATATCCCATAGTCTGCTCAGACATTTTATGTGTCTTCCATTGGCTTCAGTGTTTAGTGTCAGATAAAATTGTTCTTAATGTTAATTGCTCAAATAAAATCTGCTGTAGGGAATCAGTTCATGTTTTGAGGGTATTCTGTGGCGTTTGACTCAGAATGCCTCAAAATGCTGAGCTGAAAAATGTACAAACAACATTTATAAAGCTGTTCTCTACATTTGATTTGTTTGTGCTCTTCGGTTGGAAATCAGTCAGGCTGTAGATTACGAGTGGGCGATATGAAAATACATGACGATACTTGAAGAGTATAGGTTTGCTAATGAACTGCCAGCAAAACAGTAGTGTTGCATAAAAAAAAAACATGATAAATTTCATGATACTTTTATTTAATTTATATAAAAAAAACTGTATGCAATACTGAAAAGGACAATAACTTAAAAAAAGATATTAATTTACAGTTTTAAGTTCAATAGAAAATGTTTACATCAAATCAGCTGCTTCCAATCAGAGTTTTTGTTTTAAAAATAAAGGTAATACCAGAATAGCAAAATACAAAAAAATCATGTATTTAAATCAACTTCAGTTGACTAAAGTGCTGTACAAAGTGCTATATATATACAAATATTTCCCACCAGTTACTTCTCTCTACTGCTTTAGATAATAACGTGCAGACATATAAATATACACAAATCATACCGACATGTACTGTGACCTAATTTATCACAATATATATCACAATATCAATAATATATATAGTTATTTTTCCAGCCCTATCATACAGTACATAGATACCCATTTGAACACTTAGAAGCAGTCAAAAGGATATTTGGCTCTCTGTGAAACATGTAATTGTAGGCTTGCAGCTATTAGATGACACCACCATGTTCACATAAAACATCAGAAAATGTGAACTCAGTGAGAAAATATGATCTCAGTGACTTTGACCATATGAGGGTTGTTGGTGCCAGACAGGTTGGTTTGAGTATTTCATAAATTGCTGATCTCCTGGTATTATGTAGCGTATACACACAATGTAATCTTGTATCTGACATTTGATGTGAACATTAACTGAAACTCTTGACCTATATCCGCATGATTTTATACATTGTGATACTGCCACATGATTGGCTGATTGGATTATTACATGAATGAGCAAGTGTACAAGGAGACGTTATTACTAAAATGCCCCATGAGTGGATATATATAATTTTTCTCACATGAATGAAGGGTGCCAAAATTTTTTAATTAACTGTACCCAGCAATCCAAACAGAAACACTGTGTGTGTGCCATAATGCAGTTTTTTGGTTTACATGTAATTGGAGTCTGGATGTGTAAGGATGTTAAGACCTCCCCCTGTTTTCAGGAACAGTTTGTTCCACTTTGAAACAGACAGACTCCTTGACTCCTCTCTCGAACTGTTTATCTTCTCTGTCCAGTATATGGACATTATCACTGACTGTGTCACTATGAAAGTGAAGGTGTTTCTTGGGTCATTTGAAACCAGTGGGTGTTTGATCAAAACTGTAGATTTTATAGCACTCATGCTGTCTCTCAAACAGCAAACATGACGGGATAGAGACAGAAATTCAGCAGGGTAGGGGAAGAGTACAGCCTGTTCTCATCATCATCCCTTCCATATACTCGTACAGCGAGTCCCCAGGATGGTGCAGTACATAATACACCATGGAGCTCCATATACAGCTACAGATACAGTAAAAACAAAGTAAATGAATAAAGGGAATAAGAAAACCAAGAAGAAATACCACAGGAATTTGAGAATGCCAATTTGACAGACACAGACACAGACCCTACCTTGTCACTAGTGCACATCAAATCTAATGAATGAATAGGAAATGTAACATTCAGGTTACATAAATATAACATAAAAAGCTGCAATATGTTGCTTTATGGAAGATATGGTTTTGCTGCACTATGCCAGCTGTCAGAGAGACAGATACAGTAAGGTCAAGTTCACCATTGCTCTGTCTGTACCAACTGGTCCGATGACAAGAGGTTATACTGAGTGCAGTACAAAGCATTTTGGTGTGAAGTATACAGGCTGAGAGATTCAATGTTAGATGTTGATTCCTCTCAGACAGTTGGAAAATGCCTTTACCAAAGGGTGAATTGTAGCAATCAACTACAACTGTGAGGGTGCAGTAGTCAGATAACATCCTGGCTTTTAAACATCCTGCTTCAAAACAACACTAGAAAAAGATTCAGCATCTAACACCTCCATAGCAACACAGTGTGAACCAACTGGGACAAGGCCCACAGTAGACTGGGGAAGTGTGGCAGCAGTGATTCTCCAGCAATAACTTCCATACCAAAAAGGAAGCTGAAGTCAGAAAGGCATAACAATAACTAGCTATTACATATTCTTTGTTTGAAATAAACCATGGTGCATTTAACCCCTATGCTGAGGTTCCTTGGGACAGGTCTGAACACAGCAATCATACTCAAGCATGGATCCAAACCATAATGCAGTTCAATTGCAGTGAGAACACAATTTAATCCTGAATTTACCCAACTGTAGGGAGTAAATCAAACCTGCTATGTATTTATTTTATTATTTATTAAGTTTTTAAAACTCACATATCCCTGTTTTGGACATCCATCCACACTAAAACTCAATTTTCAAGCATCAGTATGGATGGTGGATACAAGAAATATTTAAAATCATAAATGTTTATCGTCCTGTAATAGGCATAAACTTCCTGTATGCTCAGTATAGAGGTTTTCCTATTGCTGTCAACATGCATTAAAAAAGGCCAAAGTTATAAATGGCTTTTTTTCTGAAGGTATCCATATTAATGTAGATATAACTTCACTTGTTACTACGTGTAAAATTTAGCAGATGTATAAAAGAGATTGCATATGGCCAGTTAAGGATCCTGTTCAAGGATCTGATAGTGGCACTGTGGCATCCCTGGGATTTGAGTTTGTAACCTTCCAGTCACCAGCACAGAACCTTGACCACTGACCCACCACATATTTCCATAAAGAGAGTAGGGGAGGACATACTATTATGAGCTGTGCGTATGTTGCATATTTTGACAAATGTGCAACATTTTTGCTTACACATCCTTAACATGGTCATTTTGAGAATTCAAATTCTTACAAGACAAAGGGAAAATGCATGTTTGAAATTGATTAACTCACTTTGCTGCTGGCTAAATAGCAAGCAAACAGAAAAACGCAAACCTGTTTCTCACTTATATCTATTCTCTGGCAGCACATGGCCTTGCCTAACCGGCACAGTTTTCATCAAAAACGGCAGTTACTGTTCTTAATGGAGGGGGGGTCGGGCTGTTTTTTACAGCACATGTGGTTGCCAGCTTTTAGTGCGAAGGAGTGTGTAATGTATGATGAAAGCCTAAGGGGATCGGAGACGCTGCACCTTACGATGGAAAGCCAGTTTGGTAGAGGAAAAAAACACACACGGATAGAATATAGGCATCAATAATCTTCTCCTCTGGACATAGAAGACAAAGAAATGAATGTTAGACAAAGACAGACAGACTGTAACCTCCCTTACATTAATTGAAGTGTATGTGTGTGTGTGTGTGTGAGTGTATTTGTGTGCGTTTCTGGGATTTAACCTGTACTTAACCTACGTGCAGTACTTAACCTACTTAGTTGCAGCATTCATACACTACCAGGTAAATCTTTACGCAAGGTCCTAACATTATTATTATTTTATTGTTAGCTAGCTATGTTAACCAGCTTGCTTTTCACTAAAAAGATAACTGTGTTTGTAAGTGGAATGAAGATGTGATGAAGTAATGAATGAGATGCTGATGATGTAGCTCACAAGAATATTGAATCATTTAGGATGATGCAATTCCTAGAACATTATAGGTGACACATAATTTACCACTATACTTAATATACCATTATTATAGTAGGTGACATTAATTTACCATTTATGGAAGGAGTCTCCAGTGTCAGTGCTTAAAGCTGTGCCTTTAGGTTTTCCACCACAGGAAACTGTTCAGTATAGAGGACTTTGTGGTTTGCAATTTCTCAGAAACATGACAAGCTGCCTTGTTTGTCTATCCTTCAAGAGAGAGAGAAAAATGAGGCTGGTAAGGGATCGACTGTTACTATCTGCTTTTAATAAGTGATGATTCAACGTGTCATTTGCTAATTATTAAAAAATATGTAAACGGTAGCATATAACAGGAATAAAATAATTCTGGACATGCTGTTATAGAAAATAATAAAGGGGCTGCATCACACCACCACATAGATGAGAAGTTTAAAATGCTGATGGTTAAAATTATGCCCTCTGAGAACAATTACTGGTAAACACAAAGTAATTTAAAAAATAGCATAATAATAACATAAAATGAGATAATCATTGTAATATGAAAGTTTAATATTGGCCTGTGCCTACCCATATAACAGGAAGATTATGGTGTGAGCTGGTCAGTAATGGGCATTGAATGAGGTGTTGTGCTTTAGGATAATCTCTTGCTTCTCTAATTACAGTGTAAGTTTATTGCTCTGATGTTAAGTACCTTTAAAGATCTGTGTGTCTGCAGTGTACGTACAGATTACAGGTCAAATGTTTGCAATACCAAGATAAAATGACAATCACAATAATTTTTCCCCAGTATTGAAATAATTATTTTTTAATCACAATTTTATCATCTAGTTTTGGCAAAATATAGGCTATTTATTCTACTTTATCATTTTAACTCTGTAGATAACAGTCTTGTTAGAATAATTGTCCAGAACCAATAGGAAAATGAGCATTTCCATAATTTTCCGGTTTAAAGAGAGTAGGGGAGGACATAATATTATGAGCTGTGCAGTCAGGAACTGCTTGCTGGCAGTGGCAAATGCAAATACTGTGTTTAGGTGATTCTTCAGTAATGTGCAGTAAACAGTTTAAAAGAACAGTGCATTTTGATATAATCCTTTTACAAAATGATTGTCTAACGTCCACATGGCCGACATTTTCACTGTTCTGTTGCTGCTCGAAGTATTTGAATGCATCTGTAGTGAGAGTAAAAAAAATACATATATACAAGAATTTTCATTCTCATATAGCTAAACAAATGCTTTAGATCACTTGTGTGTGTGTGTGTGTGTCTTAGGTTATATGCAAATATTTGAAATTAGCCCATTTTAGAAGAATATATTGCAATATAAATAATGCATTTGTTTATGACTGTAAGTATATTGCCTTGCATTTTACATATATTGGCATATATTTTAAGAAAATCTATTCAAAATCATAACCAAACACATTATTTGTATTGCAGTATATTCTTAAATATCAATTGTTTCAAATATTTGAATATATTCTAAAATTAGATTTGAGACATATAACAATTTTCTTTAGAACTGTTCTAACATGGCATGTTTTCGGGTGTTATAACTGCCTCTGCTCTGAAAGGTCTCAGACCAATTTACTGTCAGTGCAATTTGCATTTGATGGCAAGCCATCCGCATCAGGTCTAATTTCACCAGGTTCTCTGAGAAAAGTACGTCAAATTTTTACTTTGCTGATGGACCTAAGGCTGTGTAAATTGGGACAGTTGCTCATCATCTCTGTTTCGCCTTTCCAGTGTGGTACGTGAGGGGTCAGAAAATCTTCAGCTCACTCCCAGCCTTTTACTAAATAATGGTGTGGACCTTGGAGGGAGCTTTGTTCAGTGCTTGCTTTCCATATTACCATTTCACTGAGGTATTTTTTCCCCATGTCCAGTTCACACTTCTGACCTGAGTGTAATGGAGCTTCTGTCTAGACTGTCAGCATGAATAAATGTGCATTAGTGCAGGGATTAATATTCAATATCTCTGCATTTATCATTTCAAAGGAGTGTCAGATAAGAAGAGTAATGAGTTTAATAGAGGCCATGTTCAAAGTGGAAGAGGGACCAAATGCACACTTGTTGGTTATTGTACATTATTACTGAGAAAAACACAGAGACAGAGAAATAGCTTGTACATGTACAATTTGATGTGCATTATGGAACACATAACACACAACATGGCCAAATTGTATGTTACATGTATTATACAGTGTTTACTACAGATTGAACATCTACTCTCTCTCTCTCTCTCTCACACACACACACACACGCACATACACATATACTCAGTCATGTTAATTATTGTTAATTATTGACACAATGTTTCCAGCTTGTTATCTATGTCCACGAACAGCACGCAACTTTGCACAGGATTCTCTGAGTGATTTCTTGGCTGTCAGAGGTAATGGGCACTTTTCATTGCACTCTCTCTGAAAAAGGGCACGAGATGGAGACTCTCTGATGTGAAATGAGATATGACACAGAAAGCCAGAAATGTCAGTGCAGATGCAGTATATGTCAGTTTACGTGTAGAACTGTGAGGATACCTCTGACAAAAACCCATCCACTGAAGACAGGTCGGACATAAATTTATGTCCCAAAGGATGACTATACTTACACCTCAGAAAAAAAAATGAGAAAAACAAGTTCATTTTGAGCCTTTCAGCCTGTTTTCATCAATAAATTTTAGCCCCAAGAAATGCATATCACGGTAATGTCCTGTTGATTTTAGTTTTCAAAATAATTAGTTTAATGCAGAATGTAGGAGATGTATCACTTGTAATCATAAGTGAGGGCTTTTAATCACTGAATAACAGTTCTACTTCCTTATGTTCAGGACTGCAACAATGGTTACCTTCAGAACTGTGCTTGATTCATTGCCTATAAAAGTAGCCTATAAAACACACTCGTCCTCTTTCCAATTTTTGTTTTGTCAAGTGGATGTTAAGTATAGTGCTCTATTCCTTTGTTTCTTGCTAATTTTGTTATTGTTAAATCTGCACCATCAGAGGGTTCATTGACACAAGTGGCCGGTAATGCTAGTGTTTGACTTATTATTATTATTATTACTCACAGAATGGTTGACTATGTGCTTAGAACAAACACGTGGCCTTTTTGTTTGTCAGAGTGTATCAGTGTGTATGAATTTATGAATATTCATAAATTGTTTATCCATTCATATACTGAATTGTGGGATTTCAGGGCAGGATGGTGAGCTGTTTGTTCTGCCAGCCATCAATGCAAATAGACAATGATGCTCAAATTGTTTAACGATTGGTTGTGACCATAGACCTGACAAATGCATTTCCACATTCTAATTATTGTAGAATACAGGCACTTTCAGGACTGACATACCCTTTGCTTCGTGTTAGCAGTGGCACACAGTGTGTTCACAAAGTGTATGCAAATCAGAGTAGAGCCCCTGCAGTGCCAGGATCTGTGCATACTGCCTTATCAGAGCGTTGGGCTGCTGTGAGGACAACAGCAGGTGATGAGCCAGACAAAGCTCCTGATCTCAGATGTGGAAGCACTAGGACTAAAAGTCAGTCATGAAGAGAGTCACTTGACTCCTATGCAGACTTTCCAGTATAATGAGGCCCAACAGACAAAGTAGAGACAAATGCTTTAGGCCAGGGTGTGTTGGTGCGTGACTGGCCAAATCTACAGCAGTAAGCTTTTGCAATACTACACTGCAGTGTGTCCTACAGACTATGCAACTGGTGTATTAATACCACCACTCTGGCCAAACAGGCCATGGTTCTGTCTGTTGGTATGCTATCAGACTGGATTTTGGCATGTTCACAAGTAAACACTTATATGATACAAAATTTCTCACTATGGTGTGAAACACTGGATATGAAGCCCTGTGCACTGTGAATGATGAATGATGGTGAATCAGATGGTGAATGCAGAGTCAGATATAAACATGTCTTTCTGGGTCTGCCCAAAAAATGTATATGGCAGCATTGGGAACTGGTTGACGGTTTGCCACTGGGAGCACATTAACAGGTAAAAACTTCACAAATGGCGAGGAAGTTCTCTCAACACAGAAGATCTCATCTCGGTGCTGAGCAATTTATGCAAGGAAACAGTATCACCGCCTTAATCTATTCTTATCCTCAATGGAAAAGAAGAAGAAGGACATTCTTAGTTGCTTACGAACGTGCAGGCTGTCCATCAAACAAAGGGAATATAGTAATAAAGAGTAAGTAATAATAAATGGAAGTAACCTCTTCATGTCATAACTAGCTGAGGAGCTGGACATCACTCTAACCCACCTTACTTCCCTTACTTGTATACCGTACATTTTTTCCACACACCCTATGCAATATCAGTTTTCTTTTTCTTAGTTGCATCTGTGAATTCAGCCCTGATAGTTAGCTATAAGCTATACAATAAGTGTAGAGACGAAGGGTATAGACAGCCAGACAGCACAGTCAGTATCAAACTCTCTCATTTCGGTTATATGATCCAACTGTCTGAAAGCTCACTCTCCTGCCCAGAAAGGCTTTTTTATTCCGTTTGGAAGGGCACATAAACCAGGCTCAATAATGATTAAGAGTCTTAATATTGGTAAAGAGCTCTGGGCCAACAGTGTGGCACTCATTTGAACTTATTACCTTTTAGTTCTTAACACAGCTCTCACTGCCCCTCCTCACTTTAACACTTCCTAAGCGAGAAAACAACTTGCGACACCCTGACCAGCCTTTCTGTATTTTCAGATGAAGTCTGAGTCAGAATCCCAAAGTCCTCAAAATCCTCTAAAGAACTGAAATAGCCAATAAAGTTTGGAATACTTCTGTCGTCCTCAAAAATCTGACATGTTTCAGAAGTGAGGGAGTTCAGAGATGTGGGATGGATGAGTAATGGAATTAAAAACATGAGGGTTTCGGTTTAAAAATTAGTCCAGCGGCTTTAGCTGGACCTGACTTCTTTAGAGTGTCACGATCTGAGAGGGGATTGGGGTCACACCCAAACAAATACTTTTTCACTTTTTCAAGCACTTTTTTCATTAATGCCTCCAGTGTGACTCATTCTGGCTATGAGAGAGTAGAGTTTGGCTGACACACATATACATGTGCAGATTTTTGAAGTTTACACTGAGTATCAGCATCAGGCACCTATTGGCCTAAAATTGTGGTCATTACCATTACAGCTTGAAGCTGCCTACATCGAATATAGTGGAGTTTTAAATAGACACATATTTGACATCTGAGGCAAGACAATGTAGCTACAATTATATACAGAATCAAATTAGCTTGCTATGTAGTTAGTAATAAAGTGCCATCTGTTGTCGTCTACAGAGTGAGGACTTGGAGCAATAAACCTCTCAATTCAATTCAAACTTATATGTAATATTTTGAAATCGCAGGGGCCTATGTTCTGTGATGACTCTTTTTATGTTAAAAATGCAGTACAAAATACACAGTACAAAGTCTGAATAATTGGTGACCTTCCAATTTATACATACACTATGAAAGGATTCCTTCCCTTTTCTTCTTTACTATTGCAATGACGCACAAGACTATGCTTTACACAAACATAAAGGAAAAGTAATTACTGTAATTGGCATGTGATGTTCAGTGACATCCAAGATTTATTTTGTAATGAAATTCTGCATTGACTTTTTATTATCAGCTTGTTTAATTGCTATTTTCACTTTGGTCGATGTTGTCCTATGTTACCCAAACTGCTTTTTGACTACTTGCTGATAGTGTCAGTGGTGTAGTGAGGATTTTGATAGTGGGATTTAGCTTTTGCTTCATTTCTACCTAAAAAGATCAATGCAGCAGTGCTTTAGTCCTTTAGTCCATCCAACTCTCTCACCTCCTTATCTGTACACTCTGCTCAAACAGATTAGGTGCCAAATCTTCAACTTTCATGCTATTACCACTGTCAACACCATTGTGGTGTCATCTGACCATTATACCTTAGAGATTGTTAGAGATTGCTGAAAGTCTTTCTACTATGAAAAGCCTCTCTAACTGTGCTAGCAACCCCCCTCCCCCCAGTGATGTCTGGATCATCATGGATGGCAGCTCCTCATCTGAAACTTAATCCCAGCAAAACTGAACTGCTTTTCATCCCAGGTGATTCATCCCCATGTCAGCATCTTGTGATCTCCCAGGACAACTCTCGGATCTCACCTTCGGTCACTGCACACAACCTTGGGGTAACCATGGATAATCAGCTGTCCTTTTCCTCTCACCTTGCTAATCTGACATGCTCATGCCGATTTCTCCTTTACAAGATCAGAAGGATTTGTCCATTTCTATCCAATATAGACCACTCAGGTACTTGTTCAGTCCCTTATCATTTCGAGACTGGACTACTGCAGCTCGCCCCTGGCAGGTCTGCCTCTGGACGGAAGTCGATTTCTGCAGTCGATTTCAACCTTCCAAAGTTCTCCCACATCACCCCATTGCTTCGCTCCCTCCACTGGCTTCCTGTAGCAGCCCGGATCAGTTTTAAAACACTGATGCTTGCCTACAAAGCCAAAAAACGGACCATCACCCACTTACCTCAAAGCCCTTATCACACTCCGCACTGCACCACGCTCCCTCCAATCCTGTCGCACTGCTCGACAAGTCCTGCCATCTCTCAGGGTACAAGGAAGACCTGCATCAACACTCGTCTCTGTTCTGGCACCTAGGTGGTGGAATGAACTTCCCCTAGCTGTCCAAACAGCTGAGTCACTGGCTGTCTTCAAATGACGATTAAAGACCTAACTCTTCATGAAATACTTAAATTAGCACTTTATTTACAGAAAAAGTGTTTTTTTTGTGTGCTTTTCTTACTATATTACTTCTCAAACAGAGGCTTTTAGACTAACAGTATTCTTTGTCTGTGACCTAGTCGGTGACCTAGTGAAAAAGTATCAGGATATAACTATTGATAGATACTTCAGAGCACTTCTGTAAGTCGTTCTGGATAAGGGCATCTGCCAAATGCCGTAAATGTCAGATCAGCAGACAAGTGCTCACGGGAATAATGCAAATACCACAGCAACCAGCAAATTAGCACCATCACAAAGCACATAAAAATATTTTAATGTAAACATATTTAATGTGTTTCGAGGTGGAGATTTCCTTTGAACAGAACAGTAAAATGGATATGGGGTTATTATAAAACATTTAGCTAGTAACAGGTACAAAGTAGAAAGCAAGGACAAAGTAGAAATAAGGAAATTAATTTTTTATCCATAGAGGAAACAACAGAAAAGGTCTCTTGTGGCCTAGACTAAAAACATCAGCAGCATGCTCTATGGTTCTTTCTACAACCAGCGTGTGTCTTTGTCTTTGCTGCCTGTCATCCACTTGATGGTTGTGATTGACAGCTGACAGAGTTCTGTTGAAGATATTTTAAATGATCGGTTACCTATTGCATATTTAATCCTTACAACCCATACAATGCCAATTTGCTTGTTCTTAGTTGTACCTCTGATTCAGTAGTTAACCCAGAGGTTTTGTTTTGTTTTGTTTTTTTTTTGCTCAAGGGCTTTTCTACGATACTTTACTCGTACTGTAATACATTAATTTACACATCAACAGATGTTTCTCCTAAAATTCCTTCGAAGAAATAAAATGAGATGAACGAGATTTTTCAAGAATCAAAGCGTTGTCATCATCAGGATTTGAACACACAACCTACTGATCAGGTTTGGTTAGCCTGCTATTAAAAAAGTAAGCTAGCATAACAAAATAGGGCTGTCATTGGCTTATGCTAGCTAAGAATATAAGATATTTAATATATCTCTCTAGATAACGCTACACCAAGGAGGTGTTATTGGGGTTGCTAAAAAACTAGCTTGCTTGCTAGTTAGCCGGTAACACTGCATAAAATAATTTTTAAAAACATACTCATATGCTTCATCAAGATTAGGGTTATGTGTACAAAGGACTTTGGGGAAGGTATTATGCACTGGGCTAATATGGAGCCAAATTTACTAGCAAGCTAACATTAGATAAACTGTTGTGGAGATATGATCAAGTTTGCGATTGACTGATCAAATTTAACTTGTTGACCCTGTCTCTTGCAAAATCAGGACATGAATGTGGAACAATGTGAGGACTGAACAGTCTTCATGAGCCTTAAAGGCAGGTGAATGTGGGGCAGTATAGAGAGGCAAGTTGGTGGGTCCTTTCCCACTCACGTACACACACACTCAGGCATCAAAGGCATCACCACGGGCACTCACTCTCACACACACACACACACACACACACACACTCCTCTCCTGATGTCTGCTACTCAGGTCATCATACAGCAATGCAGCCTTTAATAATGCAGCAGACCATATATTTATGATACATTTTTCTGTGTGTAGGAGGCCATAATAGACCCTCAGTGTAGCTACATACTAAGTGTTAACGTATCAATTAATAACATGTAAACAAGTTATTCCTCATTGGCCATGATTCAGTGTGTGAAGGCAGAGTTAGCAGCACAGACACACCAACTACAACAATTCATATTCATTAGTACACTCCCTCTCCTACAGTTCCTCTCTCTATCTCTCTATCTTGTAATGCCTCTATCCCCACACTTCTTCCTTCTCTCACACGCACCAGAATTCTTGTCTTTCCCACACATCCTCTTTGTCCTACGCTTCCTCCCTCTACCACATTTCCCCACTCCTTCTCATCCTCTTTCCCACTCTCTGAACCTTCCCGCTCATTCTCTCCCTTCTTCTTGCTTCCTTTCAATGGGTAACTTACTTTTCCGCTTTCTATAGACTTAGCCCCCCAGAGCTCCAGACAAATTAAGGGGACCTGAGACAAACCCCCATGGTGTAGTGTGATTTTCTGATGCTCTGATATTTTCAATCATGTAGTGTGAGCACCTCTATGACAAGTAGCAAGAAAATCTATGATCGACAGCCAATCAGAGTCCCACTATTGTCAGCAAAATGATATTGCTTCAATAAGAAATAATGTGGCATGCCATGCCCAAATGGTTGTTAGGAACAGCAAAAATAAAAACAAACACAACATGACTCCTGGTGACACACAGCATAAAAATAGCTATGCTTCTTCACACTATATTTCCAGTTCTTTTTGCAGACGAGATCCTCACTGCCCACATCTCCCCAACCAGTCTCTTATTTCTCTAGAAAATTGTGCCAAAACAACCACCACAGCCTCTTACTCTCCATTGTGACAGAGTCACCTGATAGACAGCTCTCATGTTCATTTTCGAGAGAAAGCAGGATTTGGGGATCAGGCACACTTTGATCTCTCCAGGTGAAAGATCATGCAGTGTGTGAGCCTTGTCTGCTAATGCTTGTATAGTGTGCATACTGCTACATTCATAAAGACAGATCGGAAGTAATTAAAGCTATGTAATGTATGTGAGTGGTATGTCGATTCTGAGATTTTGGCAGTCACGTAGTGTTCACTAGGCTTAACACACTAGGTTATGTGAAGTAAAGAATTTCACTGCAGTGTACTCAGTACAGTATCTCACTGCTCTTTTACAAAATCCACCCAGAACTTCTCTTCCATGTATTCTTTTCTATCCTTTTCACCTACCATTTCTTTTCAGCTCTTTTTTTTCTCTCTGTCCTTTTCGGTTTCATTTGTATCGCACTTTACAATAGATATGGTCACAGAACAGCTGTACAGAAATCCAGATGTACATTTAGATTCCTAATGAGAAAACCAGAGGTGACAGTGGCAAAGAAAAACTCTGTGAGACAACACAAAGAAACTTTAAGAGTAATCAGACTTAAATGGGAATCCTCTTCTGGCTGACACCAGGGAGTGGAATTATAAACAATTACTATATTCAGTTGTAAAAGAGGACAGACAAACAGTACTAAGTATGTTGAAAGGACGGTTCAGTATGATGATATTGTGACTAAGATTCCTGGGATGAGTGCAGCACAGTCTTTATCATTACAGCAGCATGCAGGATCTGTCATCCTGTTGCTTGCCACTTTTCCTCTCTCTACCTCATTTTTATATGTGGAGGCATTATGTTTTTGGGTTGTCCGTCCGTCCATCTGTCCATCCATATGTTTGTCTGATTATAGTTAATGCTATATCTCAACAATGAGTGGTTAAATGTTTGCAGAATGTATGTGGAATTTATCATAGATTTTAGAATTGATTCAAACAGGGTCAAGGTCACAGCAAGGTCAAATGTCTGCATTAGTTTTTCTTCAATAGCTTTCCTCCCATTTGAAGAATATTTTAAGGGTATTTCTGGCATACAAGAGTAGACTTGACTTCCCTGTTGACACCGTTGGCGTCAAGTTCTACTTGTTTTTTCCATTTCATCATACCCTTCTCTGTCTCTCTCCATCTTTGCTTTCCATAATTTAACCTCTTTCTCTGTCTCCCTCTTCCTGACTGTCATACCCTCTTTCTCTCCTTCTCTCTCTCGTACTCTTTCCAGTCTCTTTTAATCACCATCCTGTATTTCCATCTCTCTCTTTCTCTCTCTCTCTCTCTCTCTCTCTATCTCTCTCTCTCTCTCTCTCTCTCTCTCAGACACACACATACACTCGCTCCTCTCTTCTCCCTCCAGCTTGCACACATTTTGCTTGCAATGACATCACACCACTGTAATGGAGTTTTAAAGCAGTGTGTGAGACGTGTGAGTAAGCTCGCCTCATTTCACACCCGTGAGCCAAACTGAGACATTCTAGCCGATCTGCTTGGTTAAGACAAATCTTTCATGCCCTAATTTTATCAAGCAGCAATGCAAAATACCTGCCTCCTCCAGCAGCCGTATTTTTGTGCGGGGCCATCAAGGCGCAACATTATGGCATACTGAAATCTGCTGCCTGGTGTTTGATTATTCATATGTATTATTTAGGAAAGAAAATAGTTGAGGTTAGTTTAGTCAGCATGTTTTTGGGTGGTTGGAGGAAACCCACACAAAGACAGAAACTTTGCAAAGATAGTAACCAAAGCTCCGTATCAAACTGGGGCTCCTTGGCCTGTGAGGCAGCACTGCTACCCACTGTGCCACCTTGATCTTTTTCCAAATCACAATAATAGATAAACACATTCTGTCTGAACTGATGTCTAAACAGTTGTACTTGTCAATATTGAATACAAAAAGACCCTTCCATAGCGACATGCAAACCTGCTTTTTTTTTTTTTTTTTTTTTTTTAATCTAAGGCTAAGAAGAGGCAGACTTAGGATTATTTCATGAGCCTATAAATCACAGAAGTGCCCTATGCTCAATATGTGTATAATTGGGGTAAAGTATATTAAATATCAATCTTATTCAAATACTGTAGAGGAGAGTGTGATCTATAGCGTGTTCAAGTTCAAGTTTAATATGTTTATATACAGTGTGTGCTTGTGACAGAACATTGATATTCATAATATACAAAGTGCTGCAAATATGTTATCTGTAAATGTTTTTTTTTCTATGAAACTGGGTTGGATAATACATCAGGCATTTGGCACCGTCCTGCTGCACTGTATTCAAGTAGACAGGACTGGTGGGATCAGGTGTAACAGGACACATTATCTGCAAAGAACTTTGTCAGTAATGCGACATATTGTGAATATCAGCTGGGGAAATAGGATGGCAGACCTGCACTATAATATTAACAACACTGTTGGCTGCAATCCAGTGAAGGGATTCTATATCTAAGAAATGTTGGCAAAAAAAGAAGAAAACAGCTAAATGTTAACTCAGTCATGTCTTTCTTTAATATGACAATTCTCATAATTGCTTCTGTCATGACAGTGATATTAAGGTCATTGTGAGCCAAGAGGATTGAGGGCAAATAAAAGGGATCATTTAAAAAAATAAATAAATAAAAGGCCTGGTGTATCTAAATAAGAAACAGGGAATGTTAGGTGCGTCCCTCTGCTTCTGGGGAACTAGCGAGCATGGGAGTGGCGTTTTTAGGTTTTAGTGTCATATGTGAGATTGCAAATTTGATTGCTGACATATAACATTATCATAACATTCTACTTAACACTGGCTAGATTAAGAGTGAACCTGGTTTTTGTTTTTATTTACTCAATAATATAGTTAACTAATACTAACAAACTTGGGTAGCTTTATAACAAACATTGATTTTGATGTCAGAGAACTAGTGCAATAGACATCTTTTAGAAATAGAATTTTTTTTTTTGCTATGTCAAGCAGAAGAAATGAAAACCTAGCTTCAAAATCTTCAAAATTAGATTTAATTTTGTTAAATCAGGGACAGCTGTCAATCTTCAAGATCAGGACATACTGATTGTCCTGCAATCTGGGTGGGAAGAATGACTTTTTCTCTCTTTGTGGATCAGAATGACATCCGCCAATCACAGGCGTTTGTTAGCAAGTGTATACAGCATATGGCAGACAGTGGTCTCCAGCAGTAGTCTTCAGCAAAAAGTGTCATCCCTGTCATACTACGCTGTAGCTAGATTATGAAACAACTGGGAAGATTATCGCAGCAGCAAATATTGCTAACATTAGCAAATGTTAGTTAGATAGATGATATCGTCTTACCCTGATATCATATTACCCTACCTGTAATTACAAAAAGTTTTTTCCTTCTCTTCACAAAACACTATGGGATCCTTTACCCACTCAGACTTGAAGAGCCAGTGAGATTCTGTGCTCTTAAATGCTTCACGGCTCTCACCAGAGTAGGGAGAGGGGTTGCGGACACCTGACTATCATACCCATATGTGCTTTTTGAGCACGCCATTTCAGGTTTAGGTCCCCTTTGCTGTTATAATAACCTCCACTCTTCTGGTAAGGCTTTCTACTAGATTTTGGAGCATGGCTGTAGGGAATTGTGCTCATTCAGCCACAAGAGCATTAGTGAGGTCAGGCCCTGGTGTTGGGTGAGAAGGCCTGATATGTAGTCGGCTTCCAATTCATCCCAAAGGCGTTCAGTGGGATTGAGGTCAGGGCTTTGTGCAGGACACTCAAGTTCTTCCACATCAACCTGGGCAAACCATGGACCTTGCTTTGTGCACTGGGGCATTGTCATGTCATGTCCCTTCAGTAAAGGGAAATTGTAATGGTACAGCATACAAAGACATCATATACAATTGTGTGTTTCCAACTTTGTGGCAACAGTTTGGGGAAGAACCACATATGGGTATAAAACTTTTAACCATATAGTGTATTTTATGTAGATTCACAACTTTTTCTATGACTTTGCAACTGGAATGACCCAGCCTTATGGTTTTGAAACTGGTATGGTTTAGAATTAGGCATACATTATTTCCAAAAACAGGGCTTGTGCATTAGGCCACCTGAAGAGGAGAGTAACTCTGAATATGTACAACGGCAAAACTGAGTACCACTGATCTGTATCCTCAAGCTTACCTAACACCAAGTATACCTAATCCAGATCATCAGCTCATTATTATTAAGCTACCTCTCTCTGTCTCTCACACACACACACATAAACACACACACACTGTTGGTAATAGTGCACTCAGATTAATTTCTATATGAAATATAGTTTATATATGTTTATACAGAAAAAGAAAGTACACCCTCTTTCAAGTCTATGTTTTTATTTATCAGGGGCTAAATAACAATTGTGTGGTCCTCACCAACTTCTAAAAACGAACAAATAACCTTAAGTGAAAACAAAAAAACACAACAGATTTCAATGTGTAGTAATTTTTTCCCCAAAAGTAAACCAACATTCAGAAACCAGGTGGGAAAAAATAAGTGCAAAAATAAGTGATTTTCAAAAATCTACATGTGATATGAACTGAATTTTTAGAAATATTAATGCAATTATTTCATTGATAGAAATAGGTATATTGATATATCTTTGATACCATGCACACGCACTGGGGCAGTTTAGAGTAGCCAGTCCACCTATATACTGGCATGGTTTTGGGAGGAGGGAGGAACCCGGAGAACCCAAGTGGTCACAAGGAGAACATCTGAAACTCCCTACTCCACTGTGTTACCCCCTCTGACCAATAACTTTTCATTACACTAGTTAAACATGAAATAATATGACAATAATAATAAATATAATATAATACAAAAATATCGAATTCCTACAAGGGGTTAAACTTGCCTTATACTGAATCAGTTTGGAGCTTAGCAGCAAATGTTTCTTCTCTTGATATCGACCTTGTTAAAGCAGGAATCCATTAGCAGGGCTGGAAGCTGCAGGGGTTGATCAAAGCCACGGCCTCATCTTTGTTTTTAATCAGCAGACTCACATCCTGCCTGAGATCAATTGCCTTTTCTGGCTAGGCAAAATAAAGCTGAGAGGATTGTATTTTGTTGTCAGTGTGGCAGTCCCCTCAGGCTTTGTCATACTCAGCTGATCCTTATTATGGGAGAATGCTTTATTTAAAACTGAGACAGATTCTTTGTTTATTTGAGAAATATTCACAATAAACTCAAATCTCTCTTAAGTCTCCTGTTCACACAGCATTTGCTTCTTTTTTCTTCAAATTGTCAAAATGTGATGCTCTATATTTTATTTAAATAATAAGACAGCGTGCATCTATTTCACAATGGTAATTGTTATCATCTCTTAATGACGAACACCTCGTACTGACTCCATTAGTACACATTTTTCGGTGTTAGGCATTATTATAGCTGCACAGTGTATTGTTCTGGTGCTTTGCCCATCTTTGACTAATCCCTCACTCCAATTAACATTAGTTAGTTAGACATTGGTTCACTACCAATTAGTTGAGTACCTTTTTTCATTTTCAGCATGACGCTGATATCATAGTGTTTCTGTGGCAGATTCATGTTGTTTTATACAGATCCAGCATTTCAGGCCAGTTTCAGTAATAATACAGATACTGAGTATCAGATCAGTAAATTGTATTTAGAGCTCTTTTTATTTTATTCATTTACAAACAGCTTATGCAGCATTTTCCTCAGTTGATCTTTATTAATCACCATCTTTTGTATACTACTATTTAACAGAGACAGATCCATTGATTTGCTGTATGAGAAATCCTTGAATGAAAATGCAATCTTTTGAATTCATTTTTTAAGGCCATATATTGTATTTGATTCATGTAGTAATGTACAATGTATGCTCCTAACACTTATTTGAGAATGTAGCTAAAATGGTGTAGTCGCGGGTGGCAGTGAAAAACAGCAGCTATTATAAGCTGTGTCATGTACTTAAAATGTCATGTTAGGTAAAAGTCATGTTTAGTATTGTTCTACTTTCAGTGACAGGGTCAATTTGACCTGAACAGAACAGAAAAAAGTGACACATTTGTGGCAGAATAATAAAGTACTTCTCTTGCAAAGAACTGAAGTTGATAGGGTGAAAAAGAAAGATTAATGTTATTAAAAAGATACATATTAAAGTTGTTTTCATTCATTGATTAATTTCCAGTAACCACTTTATCCTCGTCAGGGTTGGACTGGTTCTGGAGCCTATCCTGGGAACACTGGGCATGTTGTGGGAATGTAAAATTGTCATCCGCCAGCCATTGCTGCCGCAAGTATAATCCCCATTGGCTGTCTTTATGTCCCACTCTGCAGTGGTGCATGTTGTCAGGTTGCACTGACCTGCAGTTTTAACCCTCCTGGTGAATTTTCTGTCCATGCTGATAGAGCTTTAAAAAGGAAAAATGAGGAAAATATCAGCCGTGAGACACAGCTTTTGTGTTGCATTATTAATGTTCTCTGCCAGCAGCTGAACCCTGAGCAATCTGCTTGTGCTAACGATCAACCTTCTCCATGAATGAATCTCTTTTTCCCTTCCCACTTTTCCTCAATCAATTCAAATTCATTGTGCTTTAGTGCTTTGGGCTTTTCACCAGGAGAATTTGGCTCTGATTATTAGAAAGAGAGATTGAGTAGTGCTCCTTCATCGCTGCTGTTCTTAGCTGAGAGACAGCATGTGAGAGGCAGGTAGATAAATTTGGCATATGGATAAAGAGAAGTTGTGATCAAGGAAAACAAATTTTTGGAATAAATAATGATATAGCAAGAGTGTGTTCCAGTTTAATCCATGCTTACTTGCCAAACCACATACTACCTTTGCACAGCAAATAGTGCACTCTTCTAGAATTTACAAATTACAAAGTCAAAATTTTCCTCATAGTTCTTTTTTTAGTTCACAATGATTTGTATGCTAATTTTAGCTGTACAAATCATCTCTTAGGGTGACATGGTGTATGGCTTTCCTCTTGGTTCACCAGTTTCCTCTCACTTCCCAAAAACATGCAATTTCCTCTAGTTATGTGAATGTGTTAGAGTATTGTAATGAATAAATGAATCATGTCTTCGTAGTAAATCACCTATACAACTGACACAAAGCATTGGGCCTTTGTATTTATCAGTCACCTACCAACAGAATTTTCTCTCCTTCAACCACTTGAAAACTGCTTAGATTGTGTGTTTGACTTCACTTTATGTTGAAAGCACAAATTCTTTAGTTTTATTTAGAGTACAGCAATGCTGTTATTATTGGTAGTGTGTAGTGTGTAGAATGATTGGTCCGTTGTCGTACAGTTAGCAGGCAGTATTTGCTAAATACCATACTAACAATGGGCCTCATTTATCAAGCTTTTATTAAAGTTGTGTGTAAATGTTTGCATAAGCTAAACCGAACTAAAAATTTCTGCAGGATTTACAAAAGTTTCAGAACTGCTGATGACCAAAAGTATGTGGACACCTTGAGGTTGAAACTGTTGCTACAGAGTTGGAAGCACACAGTTGTAAAGGATGTCTTTGTATGCTAATGCTAAAACAGTTTCCCTACCCACACCGATCATATTATTTTATGTACAAGAATATACAGAATTAATTCTTCATTATCTTGGATAAGGAAAAAAAAGTTTAACAGACAATATATTCAAAACAACTGAACAAGAATAAGGAATACCAAACCATGTACATTATATAAATAAATAAATACATAAATAAATAAACAAATAAATAAAATAGAAAATGAAATCAATTAGTTATTAGAAATGAAAGATAATTTTTTATTAGTAGTGATGTGAATATCTGTTTTAAAAATAGTGGGCCCTAAGCTACTGCTTATACCGCATACAGCAAGAAATGGTTCAGCTTTTAGTACGGTAGCATTTAGTTTGGAACATAGCCACTGACTGTGTGTTTAAAAAGCGCTCTTTTCATGACATTTTGTTGCTGCTCTTCATAGCTGATTGCAGTAAACACGCTGTTTGGGCTGTGATGTTTATTAGACAGCTAATGGAAGACAGAGGAAGGGGAGAGAGATGGTGAAGCAGTGAGTGGGGAAAGAGGGATGGAGGGTGTGTGTTTGCTCAAATGTGAGGTGGCGTTAATGAAACCAGTTGAGATATCATTTTACATGTACACGTATCTCCAGATGTGAGGAATGATTAAAGAATCACATCAAGGCCAGAGTGTTGCCTGTAAATTGAAAAATTATTTAATATAAAGGATTATCTTAGCTAATGATGGAGTGGATGTTTCAAGGCTAATTCTTCACTTGAGGGTTTATTCATCAGTTCATCCACTGTCATATATTCAGTAATATAATGCATAACATACCTTTTCTTACAACTTAGCAAAGGTTTGAGTGGACCACAACAACTTATTATCCTGGCAGTAGTTTTGTGTTTCTGCTACTGCTTCTGTGTTGATTTGGATGTGCAGTCAGGTCCATTGGACCACATACTGAGAGTTCCCATGAACAGCTACCAAATACAAATTCAACACTTGGACTCAACTCCTGACCTTTTATCTCCTTAATTTGTCATGAAATAACAAGGAAACAGGCCACACCTGGCCATGAACCTACTTATCAGTCAATTGACCAATTACTTTTGAGCCTGTGAAAAATGGAAGAAAAAAAAAACTAATTCCTAAACGGTTAATGCAATATTGTTGTTAAACACCTTGAATTAAAGCTGAAGGTCTACACTTCAATCACATCTTGACTGATTCATTTCAAATCCATTGTGGTGCTGTACAGAGGCAAAATTACGAAAATTGTGTCAATGTCCAAATACTTATTGACCCGACTGTATGTTTGGGGTCGCTGAAGTCCTGGCAAAGGCATCCCAGTTTGGGATTAGCAGAAATGACAATGCCGCTAAATTCCCACATGAGAGTATTCACTATATATTTAGTTATGCTGTGCTGTTAGTTTTTCTATGGGAAGCATTTGGCATTGGTTTGGGTCTACTTGTCCCTTCAGAGAGAAGGATCACTGCAAATTAGTGCAAAGTTATTCTACAAAGTGAAGAAGTAGGAAGAACCACAGCACACAGGGCTTGTGGGTCAGTATCATACACCATGGTAATGTCAGACAGTAAATGATAAATTGTTAGGTATGCTGGTGTACACTGTCAAAACTCAGGCTGTACGTAATCATAATGCAAGCAGAGAATCCATCAGATCTAGCTATTACAGCTCAACTGTTCAACAACTCAACGAATGAGAGCCAGAACAGGCTTTAGGGCATCTTGAGCTATCAGCAGCGCTCCACCCCACAACAAAGCTGAGCAATCACCTGACATAGGTGAGATAGATGGCCTGCCAGAAGGGATCCAGTTTGAACAAGCTGTGCTTCGGATAGCGAGCATTTTTGATGATCCACCACACCTGGAGAGAGGAAATTATGCCTTTGGTGAAAATATCACAACGGATAGATCCAAAGGATTAATGCAATGTGTTTCCACAGATGTCAAGCTTAATCATGAGCACTACTATTGTTTATCTTCACAACCTGTGTGATGAAATTCTGTAATCATCCTTTGCTGATGCAGGTTACACATCTAGATGTATTGAATCCATTCTACTTATTTATAATGGTTTGTGTGAATGTCATGCCACTTGCTGCTTAGCAGTAAAAGCAGTTTTCAGTGCATCACAGTATAACATTTAAACCTATTTTTATATGAGGACTTTATGCTTTATAAAATGTAACACTCCAGAGCAGTGCAAGGGTTAAGTTATTCAGTAAGGGAAATGTGCTAGAATATTTATTAAGGAGACTGGCTAAGAGGATGACTCTAAGTATTCATTATCTTATCACAACAGTGTGAAAGCACCATTTTATACTATTTACACCTGTACAAACCGCTTAATTTGGGGTCACCTGTATGTGGTTTGTCATTTGTGGTTATAGACTACCATGGGCTGTAGGCATGAAAGAAAATGCCTCTGTGTTGTTGCATTGAATGTGTTCAGTTCATTCTCATTGGCTAGTCACATGTCTTGCAGGTATTCGAATCATTCTGAGCGCTAGCGTTTAAATATGTGGCCAGAGGAGGATGAAGTCAAGTGAGTAATGACAACTCCAAAACCAACAAAAACTAACAAGAACCTTAAACTCAACACAGTAGCTTTATAAATGTTAGGAATCTCACCAGTCATTGATTGATTGGTGCACTCTGTGTGCGTGTTTTTGTGTGTTTTGTATGAGAGAGAGAGAGAGAGAGATAGAGAGTGAGTGAGTGAACCTAATGAACTTCATGTTTTATGGATCAAAGACACATTGAGGCGTCTGATTCTGCATGTGTATATGTGTATGCATTTGTGTTTGAGTGTTTGCCCAATTAGATCTTGTATTTGACAGGACCATTTTCTCCTTCAAATACAACATCACAAACACCCAGAGCAGTTTCTCACAGGCAACATACACTCATGGGATTGCCGCTAATCTGATATTAATCCAAGACTCCATGCTGCTTCTATTAAAAGAAACTCCATTTGTTTATATTTAGCCTTTTGAGTACTTCTTCCACTCTCGTTTTCTTTACTCATAACCTGCAATAAAATAGTAAAGATATATCATTTTACTTGTTTGCTTCCAGCGTAGCACAAAAATGCCACACCACACCATTTTCTTCTTGGCAACACGAACTGATCTGGTCTGCCACATTAATCACAATTCAGCATTCATGAAGTTGTATATAAGGCATGGTATGCAGCAGAACTTACATTTGGACCACTTTCAGCCCACATTTGAACTCCCATGCAAATATTAGGTATGGTTGGTTGAGTTCAGGACATTTTTGGCTCAGATTCTGAATGCTGTGAAATGTCCACCATCATTGTTTTGGTCCACTATCAACTCATCAACCTAATGATATATTGTCTCTTCAAAATAGTCATTTTCACAGGGAACAGCCAATGGACACTTTGCATTATTTTTTATGCTGAATGAAAAAAATGGCTACATTTGTTTACCTACAGTATGAATGTAGGTCAAGTTCAAGTATTTAGTAATAGTAAACTGTAACTAAAAAGATAAAGCAGCTGAAAGTAATGTTGTAGCAAATGATCTCTGTGCTGTAGGTTTTGGGGTTTTACTGCTATTTCATGAAACAGCCCATACTTTGTGAATTTGTAATTGTTTTCTTCTGTAATTTAGTAAATCAAGCTAAGTAATCAGCACCTTGGTTACCACTGCTTAGCCCATTTGTTATTTATTAAATTTGATGTTTGTTGTTAGTTACATTAGTGTCATTTACTGCGCGACAATAACTGGCATCAGCCTTAAAAAATAATGTTCAAGCACATTCCAATTGTCAAAAACTTTCAGCCGCTCTTCTTGTAAATAAATCCTTATGCACTGTCCTCTACCCAAGTCTTGCATACTGATTTGGAAGCTTTTTAACAAAGTTATGCATATGCTTCATATCTCCTTGGTAGTGATATTGCAGACCCAGATCCAGTATTGAAAAGGCAAGTATGGACTCACAGCTTAATAGGACTGCAATGCATTCACCACTGACCCTTATATGTATCACCAAAACCATATTTGAAGATAAAACATAAAGACTGTATTGTGCATTTTTGTATTTTTGCTTAGCAGTGCGATAGCGAAGTGTAAATATTGGCTGAGCCTAAAGCATCATTTTAAATCTGTCATAACATTCCAAGTTGGCTACACAGTATGAAGATATAGAACTGTGTTTAACTTTTTTCATTCTGAGATATATATATATATATATATATATATATATATATATATATATATATATATATATTCATACATACACATATATATATATATATATATATATATATATATATATATATATATATATATGTATATGGCAGGGTTATTTTTTTCCTTTTCATTCTCTTCTGCTTTCTCCAGCCATAGTAAATCCCTGCCTCGTCTCAGGCTCTTAAGACTTATCTATATTCAGGACACGGCCCAGTCACACAAAGAGTTCACCAAACACTTTTACATGCTAAATATTTATTTTCTCCTATTATATCTCTCTCTGTTCTTCTTACACACACATGGAGAAGGACGGAGATTTTGCTGAGCAGGTGCATTTGCATCCACAGGCCATTTATTTTCATTTGTTCAGATGGGAATTGTGAGTAAATTGATGGATCCATTCGACGGATGGATTCCAGGCACCAGTGAGGCTACTGTGTGTGTGTGTGTTTGTGAACTGAAATGCACTGCCGGCTTTCTTTCCCATTAGGAACGGTCTTTTTAGGGAGAGCTGAGTCACGCATTTAGTGTCTCACTCCCTGAAAGTGACTCGGGTCAGGCTTCATGCTAAATAAGTTCTCGGGCACAATGTACACAATGCTGTCCTTACCTAAAATGTACAAATGTTTCCTTTACATTAATTGTAGCCACTTAGCCAAAATTGGCTTGGTGTCTGAAATTTTCTTCTTTGCTTTTGCACTGGAGCTGCAAGGCTGATATAGCTAACAGTTAAAGGAAGCCTCCAGTTTAGCACTGTGCATAGACTTGGCTCAGGTTGTTGAGTTGTTCTATAATCTCAAAGTCTGTGTAGTTTCTGACACTGTACTGACACACTGTTATCAGTAAAAATGGACAAAGGATGTTACAGAACTAAAACCTTGAAATCAAATCTTCAAAACCTTGAAATCAAAACTTTGGTCCATTTGAAGTTCCAAAAAGGTTTGTATATTTCATTTTTAAAACAAACCTATTCTGCTATTTTATGGGGAAAATGGTATTACCAAGCTACATGATGTCTACATTTAAGTTAAGGGGGCATTTTTTTATGTTTCATTTTTGGTTGAACTGTTGCTTTTTAGAGATAACTGTAATAGCTACAGTTACGCTTCAGGTGTGTGAATGATGTGCTTTTCTATGGGTCAGGTTACACAGTGTGTAATTGATGCATGCTTTGGTCCTCTAACAAGATTTTCCACTGTGCTGCAGTGTCATTTTGAATCTCTGTATGATCGCTCATGGTCTTTCCAAAGTAGCAAGTTACAGTTATGGCACTTACTGTTTTGTTAAGATAAGAGGAGTAGACCTTGAAGAAGGGGCCACCGCGATCAAATCAATAATGCCAGTATCGCCCACACACATACACACGTATACACACACATACATACACACACACACACACACACACACACACACACACACAATGACAACCTCACTGTCTACAAATCTCTGTTCACCTGTAGCAAAGAGGAAACATCCATTACATCCAACATACACAAACAGGCTATAAATATATTTATATTTAAATGCATTCAGTCAATGTGTGTTTTTTACAAAACTTTTGTATTGTGAATGTGTTTAATTAAGCAATATGGCACTCGCAAGGAGAGTACCATCGCTAATCACAGCCATTCCGATATTCGGTACAACCGCATGATTGCGAGTGCTATATTGCTTTTTTACAACAGTTCTATAAACAAGAAATTAATATAGTGTAACTGACATTTCAGACACAATATTGCCAAATGTTCTTTTATTTTTGCTCCGCTAGTCGGAAATAAGATCCTGAAGAAGCCACACTCACTTTATAACATGTCAGATAGATAGCTACAGTTGAGGTCAAACGTTTAATAACTATCAGTAAACAAAAAAACAGCTGTGGATCATTCAGATAACAACACAGTATTAAGAATCAAGGGGATGTAAACCTTTGAACGGGGTCATTTTTATAAATTCAACTATTATTTTCTCTTATGGACTATATGTAAACATCTTTTATGTGAAATATCTTATTCAGGTCAGCACTAAATAAACAATAACATGCATTTTGTATGATCCCTCTTATTTTGGTAAAATAATTAACATTTTGCAGATTCTGAAAGGGGGATGTAAACTTTTGACCTCAACTGTAGCTGTTAAAGGTGCTTCCAGTGAAATTGGCATCCCTTCTTCCTTTTCATCTTCATGTGACGAGCTTTCATATTTTAAATCAGAAGTTATATTTCTGAAAATTGCCATGTCTGCTGATGATGTCGCTAACAACCATTTCGAACTAGAAAAGTGGAATTTTATGTAGCGAACACAGACAAGTGGAGTGGTACAAACAGTGAAACATCTCAGTGCAGTTATACTAAATATAACCACTCTTGGAACACCACTCAACCAATCAAATTAGTGGAACAGAACTAACTGTTGTATAAAGCAATTTATTCACCATAAACTCCCACCAGCAAAAGTAAGTCCCTGCACCTCACTTTGAGAGCCACTGGTGCCGTGTCAGGGCATCATGTAAAAGTTTCAGATTCAAAATAAGAAACAGTATTGTACATCACAAAATAGAATTAAGAAATTGTGTTTGACATGAGATGATGTACATACTGGATATGCTTATTTTAAAGCAGAATTTACAAGAACAGTACAAATAGAAAAAGGTTATATTTTTCATATAGGAATGAAAGTCTTTTAATTGTTGTTGGTGTTGTTGTTGTTTTACTGTGGTGTGTAAATCTGGATCTGTTGACAGGCTTTGGAAGTTTTAGGGTTTAAAATGCTGTCCTGAGGAGAGAAGCTGAAGGTAGAGGTGTAGTGAATAAGAAAGGGCTGAAAATGTACTGTAAAGAGTTGTATTTGTCACATTTAGGTTTTATCAGCTGTCTTGTAAAGTCATCAGGATTCAAGTTTACTATCTTGAACCTTGGACATCTGGGAACTTATGATATGTTGTGATATTGTTATGTGAACACCTAAGTGAAAAAAATCACTTATTCGGCAACATTGATACAAGATTGACTAGTTCAGTTTAGAACAAACTAGAAATAATTAAAATTACTAATAAATAAATAATAAATTACTTCAATTATTTTTGCTTAATTAAAACCAACAAGCAAGAAAGCATCACTCAGAAATAGCTTTCAAGCTGTCTAGATCAAGTGTCTGTTACATTTGCACAACAAATACAATCAGCAGGAATAACAAAGGAAAAACACTGAGGAGTAACATGATTTCATATGCAGTCAAAAACTGATGGAGTGGGTTGTGTTAGTGTACTGTGTGTGGGAGGTAATCAGTCTGGGACTTGGGAGAGTTCATTACATTAGGATGATTTATAACTGCAGAATGAACTTATTACATTCCGTGCACTTTATTGTTCAGGACAGATGAGAATAAAGCACTACTAATTCATCACTAAATATATTGGTTAATATGCTGAGGTGGAAAATACTTGAGTAATTGTACTTGGTTTCTATACTTAAGTATTATTTTGTGTATTTATACTTACCTTGAATGTTACTGAAATTGAACTTAAGTACTTTTACTTAATTTCAATTACAAGAAAAAAGAACTTGCATTTCACTTTTTACATGTTTATTTAAATCTTCAAAGTACTTGTTACAAATCTTAAAGGACTCTTCTCTCAGTCAGCTAATGACTGTATGTTATATATCAATTGAAAGGGCTCAGTTTACTGTCAGTTTAAAATCTAATCAAATTCTTCAATGTAGAAAAACTATCAAGAATCATCAGTCAATTCATCATCTGCAGTGACCTCATGCTACAATATAGTTAATGCTATAGCTATCTATGTGCAGTTGGATGGATAAACATGAGGTGTCTCCTTTGTGTATCTATGATGCTGAGTATGGTGGTATTACCTTGTGAATTTTGGAAGTCTGTGATAAAAATCCAGGGTGATGTGTTACCAGTAGTGGTTCAGGGAGCCCCATGGGTAGCTGGAAGCATATGAGCGCGCACAGACTGAACAGGTTCTGACATACTGCTCAACATCATGTCTTAAGGTTTGTCACCAGAATTTGTTTTCCACCAACCTCTGTGTTCTTGAGATGCCAGGGTGACCCAAGCTGAGGGGGCGGTGTGTCCATTGCAACACCCAGTCTCACATGGATTGAGGCACTCTAAGACAATCTGGTGGTGCAGGGTCATCTTGTTAAGTTTGAAGGATGTCATCAAGAATTTCCCTGCATACTGGGGCTGGAATACATGACTGAGAAATGATTGTCCAAGGGTAATGTTTAGAAGGGGAATTTTCATATACTTGTGACAAGGCATCAGCTTTTCCATTGTTAGAACCAGGCCTATATGTTAAGGTGAAGTTAAATCTTGTGAAAAAGAGAGCTCATCTGGGCTGATGAGGTTTCAGTTGTTTTGCAGCTTTGACATATTCAGAGTTCCTATAGTCTATGAGGATCAGAAACAGGAACTAGAACTCGCTCTAACCATTGATTCCCAGTTCCCCATGTCATAGTTTACATGGGTATATCTTGGTTGGGACCTTGGGTTCCCATGGTGCTGGAACAATACAGCGCCTATTCCACTTTCAGAGGCATCTACTTCTACAATGAGTTGGAGGTTGTGAAGCATTTCAAGGTTTTAAATGCTACATCTGCCTCCTGAGTCCAGTGGAGTGGATGTTTTCCCTTGAGGAGGAAAGTTAAGGGGCTGCCACTTTACTAAACCCTCTGATGGAACTTCAGTAAAAGTTTGCAAATACGAGAAAGGATTGCAAGTCTTTATTAGTTGTTTGGGGTCAGGAATTAACTGCTTCAACTTTGCTTTGACCCCTTTCCATGCCACTCATATTTAGGATGAGGAAACTCACACCTTTTGTGAAACTCACACTTCTCCAGTTTTACATACAAGTTATTTTCAAGAAGTTTATAGAGAACAGCTCATGTTTGATGTGTTCAGCTTCAGTCTTTCAATAGATTAGGATGTCATTAATGTAGATGATAACACAGTGATTCAGGAACTCTCAGAGAATTTCATTCATGAAGGCCTGGAAAACTGAAGGAGCATTTACGAGCTCATATGGCATTACTAAATATTCATAGTGACCGACGTTAGTAATGAAGGCGGTTTTCTGTTCATCAGTCTCTCTGATGCATATGAGGTTATAAGCACCTCGCAAGTCTATGGTCAGAGGAACCCGTGGAAGAGGGTAGTGGTACTTGACTGCATTCAAACCTTAATAGTGTATGCAGGGCCAAAGTCTTCCATCTTTTTTCCCACAAAGAAGAAGCTAGCTGCAGTTGGTGAGGTTGAGGGAAAATGTAGGTCTGTGTTAGTGCCTCACAGACGTACTCTTTCATAGCTTTGGTTTCTGGAAGTGAAAATGGATAAGCATGCCCCCTAGAGGACATAGTACCTGCCAGGAGGTCTGTGGTGCAATCCCAAGAGCAATGTGCTGGCAGCTGAGCAGCTTTGGTTTCACTGAAGACTTTGGCAAGGTCTGAGTAGGGTTCGGATAACCCCACTCCACTCTGGGTTTCAATATGGATGGAGAGAGATGACACAGAAGGGCAGTTATTATAACATGATTTACCCCCAAGTGATTAGCTCACCTTTTTTTCCAGGATATCTGTGGATCATGAGTAGATAACTTTGGTGAACATAAAACAATGGGGCTGCTTGGAGATTTTTTTATCATAAATGAGAGCATTTCAACATGTGATATGCCTGTGTGCATTTCAAGGGGCATGGTGCATTTAAAAAAATTTTCACCTCCTGAAGGGGTGCCATCAAGGAGCCTGTGAGAGGGACAAGAGGGATATTAAGTAATTGAGCCACAGTTTCATCCATGAAATTACCAGCTGCCCTTGAGTCAACTAGTGCAGGTAAACACATGGGACTCAGAACACCATGAAAGCTTTATGTGCAGAGTAATATGTTTATTTTCGATTATAGGGTGGCACACCTGGCTACATCTATTGTTGTAAGGCCTCAGAGTGCAAGTTGCCCGAGGATGCCAGTTATTCCCGCAATACAAAGATCAAATCTCTTATGACGCTCCTTTCCTAAGTGGAAAGTGTTACGTGCGTGACTCCCATGGGTTCTGTGTCTACCATGACGGTTGGGGTTCTGAGACTGGAGCTGGAATTTTGACAAGGTTTATGGGCCCTGAGAAGACTGGAAGAGAGGGAGTCATCTCTGCATGCTAACTCTTTGCATGCTAACTGATTGTAGTGCGTTGTTGAGACCTTGTCTGAAAAAGGTTGTTAATCTGCTTTCTGCAGCCAGAATACAAAAGGTTAGTGCAGTACCAATTTTAAGTTTCAAGTGGAGTTTATTGTCATTTCAACCATATACGAGTACATAGTGAAACGAAACAACGTTTCTCCAGGACCAAGGTGCTACATAAGACAAACACAGAACAACACAGAACTACAAGGGACTACATAAATTATACATAAATTGCACAAGTGCAAACATGTGCAGACAGCACAAGACAGTACAATGACTACTGGGACAGACAATGGGCATAGTAAGTCCCAGTGCAGCGCCGACCAGTACACAGTTCTGTTTAAAAGTGAACCTAGTGACAATAGTGTAAAGAGTACAAGAGTACAGTACAAGTAGCTGAAATAGTGTAAACATAAGTGTAAACATAAGAGTAGCCGCCTATGTACAGTATAATAAGTATTGTAGCAGCATAAACATGTGCAAAAACTTGCAAAAAAATTGCAGAGAGGATGGAGGATGCTCAGTTGTGTGTGTATATATCTATGTGTGTGTGTGTGTTCCTTCAGTCCAGTATTGAGGAGTCTGATGGCATGGGGGAAGAAACTATTGCACCAATGCTTTGGTACCATTTACCAAACGGCAGGAGGGTAAAGAGTGTGTGAGAGGGGTGTGTGGGGTCATCCACAATGCTGGTGGCTTTGCAGATGTAGCGTGAGGTGTAAATGTCCGTGATGGAGGGAAGAGAGACCCAGCTGTCCTCACTATCCGCTGAAGGGTTTTGCGGTCCGAGACGGTGCAATTCCCAAACCAGGCAGTGATGCAGCTGCTCAGGATGCTCTCGATAGTCCCTCTGTAGAACATGGTGAGGATGGAGGGTGGGAGATGTGCTTTTCTGAGTCTTCTCAGAAAGTACAGGTGCTGCTGGGCTTTCTTAGTTATAGAACTGGTGTTGAGCGACCAGGTGAGGTTCTCTGCCAGGTGTACACCAAGAAACATGGTGCTCTTGACGATCTCCACAGAGGAGCCGCCGATGTTCAGCGGAGAGTGGTCGTTCTGTGCTCTTCCGAAGTCAACAACCATCTCTTTCGTTTTGTCCACTTTCAGAGACAGGTTGTTGGCTCTGCACCAGTCCGTTAGCCATTGTAACCTCCTCTCTGTATGCTGACTCGTCGTTCTTGCTGATGAGACCCACCATGGTCGTGTCATCGGCGAACTTGATGATGTGATTCGAGCTGTGCATTGCTACACAGTCGTGAGTCAGCAGAGTGAACAGCAATGGACTGAGCACACAGCCCTGCGGTGGATTGTTTATCTTGATTTAGCAAAAGCAGTCTCTCGAGCATCTTTCCCAGATTCTGGGTGGACAAAGACTTCTTCTTCTCAAAGTTGGCGAATGTTTGACTGAGTGTTAGTATGTCAAAAGATAGCAATCACCAAGACCGCAGACCCAGATGATTACTTCCCTGGCTGAGGAAATTTGCTGGAGCTGCTGGGCATGAATTCCAAGCAGTTGGCCTTGAGAGGTGACAGCTGAGCAAAGGTTGCACACCTCAACTGTATCCACAATGATAGGTAAAGCCTTTTATAACAAAGGGTTTTATAGTGACCTGACAGGAAATGAGTATGACAACAGAATACATGTTTAAGATTCGGGGGAGGGCACCCTCTGGCGGCTTGGTAGAGATGTGTCTGGGCTGGACGTTACATTACGTAGTGTATGTTGTATGTATTCCTGCATATAACCAGCAAGCTTACAGAGATAATGACAGATTTAGTTAAGTACTAAAAATGACTTTTTACATGAAAATATGAGATTATCAGTTAAAAACTTTTAAGTTTTAATACATGGGTACAACTTTTTTTTTTTACTTTTACTTGGGTACATTTTTGGTTGCATACTTACACTTTTAATTTTCACTTAAGTTTAATTTTTCAGTCCTTTTTTCACCCCTGCCAATATGAAGTTATATGTATCTAAATACATTTAGTTGTGACTGGGTACATGCGGGTCCCTGGACGACTAGTGGTTAGGCCTCGGCGCTCTCAGAGCCGTTGTTCGGGTTCGAATTGGGGAGGGTTGCGTCAGGAAGGGCATCCAGTGTAAAAAAAAGTGCCAAATCAAAATATAAGGACCAGTGATCTGCTATGCCAACCCCTAATGGGAGCAACCAAAAGAACAGCAGCAACAGGTTTGGCTTTGTATGTTAATCATGTTAATTTACTATTGATGTGTCTTTCCTACAGAAAATAAAAATCCAAACTCTCACACTAGCTTAACACTTTGGGAATGTTAATTTTCATGACTGTTCAAACAAATGTTCAAAAGAAAGAAAGAGAGACAGGCAGGCAGAGAGACAGACAGACAGACAGGCAGGCAGACAGACAGACCCAAGTATTTAAGAAATATGTTGTAGTCAGGTGAGTAAAATAATGGCTTTGACTTCATGTGCATACCTCACTCATACTGTACACTTTCACCTGAATAAAGGCTAATTACAATACTGTATAATGTCACTTTTCACTTTCAGCTTGTCATACACTTATTCCTCATTCTGATGGTTGCGAGGCTGAAGGGGGAAATGAGTCAGGTGTGAGATTAGGGCTACAGTTAATAAGTGCTGTTAAAACGTTCTAGTTTAAGTCATTTGTCTGAAGTTCTGAAGAGAATAGTATTAGTAGCTGCTGTTTGTAAATGGGAAGGAAAAAATGATGATGCTGGCATCTCATTCCCTCTTGTGCATGGGAAAGGATTATTTATATAAAAACTCAAGTGGTTGTTGATGGTACTGATGGGATGTGATTTTAGACAGAATGTTGTAAATTAGTGAACAGCTAACTAAGTTCACTAGTTTGGTTATTTTTTGCAAGTTTGCACAACATGCAGCATTAAGAAACATAGCCAAAGTCCATTGTGAGCACTACCTAGTAATTACCAGGTCCTCCATTTTTCTTCTCCAGAAAATACAAACCACAGCCTACCTGCTTTTTTTTAATTTAATCAGGCTTCTAATGTTTGCAAATAAAGTTCACCCATATGATTATATGAAGCAAAATTTAATATCACTTTATCTGTTTCTGTATCCCTTTCCATTTAACTTAATATTTGTGTGAGAAAAAAAAATCATTCACATTCAGTCTGGAGTTCACCTTATTTTGAGTGTAGTGTCATTTGACAATATCTCTGTGCCTGTTCTCATTTTTTGCAAGTCAACCATCCAACAGATTTTTTTCCCTTTGCATCATCTCCTCTTTTTCTTAACATTATTTTCTTTCACCTTGTGAAGTGACCTTGACTGTGACAATGGCGCTAAAATAAAAAATAACATTTATTCCATGACTAACAACTTTTGCTGTCACAGGAGCACAACTGCTGTCCTGTTTTTGGAATGAACATGGTGTTGCATGTAGATATCAACGGAGTGCCTAAAGCTGAAAAAGCAACAGGACCTGGCTAATTGTAAATCTATAATATTGACTGTGTTTTATGTTTGTGTAGGAGGAGTGTGTTTTGTGCAGCATGAATCCAGCAGCAAAGTCTCAGAAACACAGCAGACTGATCCAAAGGGATGCCTAATTATTACCATCTATTTCCCAGTGAGTGACATGCCTGATTCTCTGCAGTATTACACACACTCCATCTAATCAGCACACACACCGATAGTGCTTTCCCACTGACACGGTGCTGGAGCAGGTGTCTAATCTTGACCCGTTCCATGCTTTTTCACTGGTTCTCAGCCGGCAAATTCAGTTTTGAAACCTGTTGGACTGGAACCAAAGAAGTAGTGACGTCAGGAGCTGGGATGGGGAGAAGGTTATTTCATTGCCATGACAACAACTCAAGTTGTCTACATGACAGCAAAATAGAGATGAGGACATGAGAAGGGTTATAAACATCATATGTGAGAAGATGTGCTAAATTACCATTACAACCATGAATCAATGGACCAAGAAAAAAGTAATATTTAATAGGAACTCTAAAAAAAAATCTTTGAGCAGATACGTTTTCAAATTAAATACCTAAAACATTCTATGTCTGTTGTTTTTCGCTTATCTGTTAGACATGCATAGACAGTAGTTACAATGCTGACACAACAGGGATCTGTAGATCTATATGCAGAAGGTTTATTAATAGGAGAGATGAGCATTACAGTGAGGCAAGCAAAATCCAAATCAGCAAAATGCAAAAGCCAAACTCTGAAATCAGTTGCACCTAAAACAGCACTGACCAACAGAACCACAAGGTGTAATTACCAAATGACCAATGTGAAATCCCAAGAGTTCAAAGTGAAATATAACAAAATCCAAAAGCAATGACATGACTCAGAGCTTGATAAGTTAATGACAAGACTGTTGAAAGGTGGAGGGGATATAAACAATGGCACCGGGTACTTCCCAATACTCTGGTTAAGGACTCGTTGTCCTTATCAGCCTTGATCCTTCAGCCTGTGACCCGGAAATCTATTGAAGCTTGCCATCTTTAAGGATGTATTCATTCTTTAAATTCATTATTCGAGGAATCAAGGAACGAAGAGAGAGAAAGTTTTCAAAGATACATATTCTATACAGAAGTAATTTTATTGTTGAGTGTGACAGAAGCCTACAGCTTAAATAAAAGTCCAATTAATGATGCAGTAATAAGGACTACAAGTACAAAATTAATAACATTAATTAAGAAACAATAAATACAAATAAAAGCCATGGCAAAATTTTAAATGTGTCTGAAAAAAAATGCCTATTTTAGAAGTCAGTACAGTCTTGTATAGGAAAAATTATCATTTAGCTATATGCGATTAACAAGCTGTAATGTTTTAATTGATATTGGTTCTGTTTGCACTTAAACCGTGATGCTTAGCGATTTGCAGATCCGTTGTGGCCAGTGACAGGATAATGGATTGTCTAACAGTTCATTGAAAACTGATATCACTTAAAAGTCTGCCTCAGAGAGAAAGAATGTCTCATTCAGTAATATATATTTCACCTTGATTATTGCATCTTATCCTTCTATCCTTTCCTCATGTCCTCAGAAGGAGCAATTAAATGAATAGAAAGCACTCAGGGATAGGAGAGAGGTGTGTTTTGGTGATAGCAATAGAGGTTTTGCCTTTGAATGCTAAAATAAATAACCATAATGCCAGGAACACCTGTAAGTTATATAAATATGCTGTAGAAATTGTCTGGGTAATGTAAGCCGGGTATTAAAAAAAAAAGGTTAAATGGCTCTCCAGCCCCACTACTTGCCTCATGTCTGGAAACAGGGTAATAAAGGGCTGAAATTGTTCTGCATTTAACAGTCCAAAATCAATAGTAGGAAGTTGAAGGCAACAGAAAACCCATCAGGCAATTCTCTGGTATATTGGTCTACCAAAAGATGTTAACAGCTCTGAGACATTAAAGCCCTTTGTATTTGAAACAGAAAATTTGAGATTGTAAGAGGTAAGTGTCTTGATCCTGGGTACTGAAACAGTGTTTTAGGGAGCAGTGTGTTCAAATTATTGTTATGGACAGCGCAGCAGAGACCGCTGACATGCACGCAGTCCATTTCAGCCACAGTCCAAATCAAGCTCTTCTGTCTGCTTCCTCAGTTGCAAAATGGTGATTAGACACTAGGACTGTGATTTCTCATGTGTTTGTGCCTCAGAACTGCAGCTCACTGTGTCTCCCTTCACAGTGCCGAAGCTTATGTTATGTCCCTACAGAGTGATACTGAGTTGTATACAACTATGTCTCTGTCCATGGAGCTGATCCATTTACAAATATCCCTGACTCCATGGTGCTTATCCGTATTCAAATATATGTCTTTCAGAGGTTGGCCTTGCTTTGAATCTGTTCATGTGTGAAAGCTGGTTTTGAATCTGAGTGTAGTCCAGGAAACCAGTTTTTTGGTACATGTAAGAACAGAGCTCTGGCATTCACTTCAAGTAAATTTCAGCGTGACCATGCAGGATCCACTCCCATCCATTTTCTGTACGGCTTATCCTACACAAGGTTGCAGGGGGCCTGGAGCCTATCTCAGGGCACAATCGTGCATACACACTACAGAAAATTTAGAAATGCTGATCACCCTACAATGCATGTTGGACTGAGGGAGGAAACCAGAGTACCCAGAGGAAGCCCCCAAGGCACAGGGAGAGCATGCAGGCCCCACACACACACACACACACACACACACACACACACACACACACACACACACACACACGAATCAAACCCCCAACCCTGGTTGTGCGAGGTGAATGTGCTAACCACTAAGCCACTTGTCACTTGTTAGCTAAACATGTGTTTCACAAGGTCAGGAATGTTGTGGTCTGTGGAGATGAGGGATGGAGTTAATTTGATGTCTGAAGCAATCATACACAGTTGCAATACAGAAATCAGAATTTTATGACTTGCAAATATATAGTTAACTTTGTAAGTCTGTAAACTGATATGTAGCACCTTTAAAATGTGCTTCTCGGGTAACATTTTGGAATCATTTATTATTTTGTACTTTCCTTATAACATTATAGGTTTATATATTCAGAGTTTTGGTAGGGTTTGACCCTGCCCCAAACTCTGAACAAAAGTCTAAACAAACCTCAAAACAAACAAACGCCAAAAAAAGTTACCATTTAAAACACTCAGGTTTTAGTCATTTTCTTTGGCGGCCTATCAAGTTCTTTTTAAATGTAGCACGAAATTTGCAAGTGATAGGTAATAACAACATACACAAGGTACAGACATAAATTTGGATTTTAGTTAGAAGGATTGTACTTACGATTACCATAAAAAATATGATTTACATGCAATTACTTCTGACAGGAAATTAACTCCACAGAATGCCTTCTTGATATACGGCGCGAAAAAGTACAATTTGTGTGAACACAAATCTGCGTTGATGACACATCCACAAACTAGGCCAGAATTGATCCTGTGTAAGCGCGTGAGCATTCAGACAAAATTTAAATTCACTGCCTGTAGTCGTGCTCTGATTAAGACATTGTAAATAGTGCTTATCTGTACTTGAGAAAGACACTGTCCTTGGTGTTGATCTATACATGAATTGGATTTTGGTTCCTGCTCCCAAGGTCACTGTAACCAATCAGACTGCAGATCCCATCTCTAATGCTACTGTAAACAATCACAACATTTTAAATGAAGGTTACTGCTGGTTTTTCCCCTTGGATTTTTATTGATGCAGGAAAATGAAAAAGTCTGTCCACAATTGCATCTCTTTCTTCAGTATGAATCTGTTCTTGTATTTCTCTATGGTTTAAGTCCTGTGTATGGTGTTTCATTTTTGGCTTTGGTTCCGATAACTTTAATTCATGGTGCTGATCTGCGCATCAGTAAGTCTGAAACCTACTCAAGCATTTTATTTCACTCCACAGGAAACGAGAACTGAACTGTAATGTGTATACTACTACTACTACTAATACTTTGCAAATATGCTTTCACTGCAGAACGTAATACCATGCAGTTGTGACTTTGGTTCAAGTAATTACAGCAATGCAGTATATCAGGCTGTCTATCAGTTTCTGTTAACATTAAGATGGACTAGCCCTACTGCCCTCTGTTAATTAATCCAATGAATCACATCTCAATCAAACGCAATCCTCGATCTGCATGAGATTTTACCAACAATCACTTTTCATTATTGCACTACCATCTACAGTTCATTACTGTGCAGCATCCAGGCCCTGTGTTCTTCTGTAGACTTCTCAAACCCAGCGGGGCATTTGGCAGCATCCCTCAGACAGCTGGAACTGTTAGAAGTTCAAATTCTTGCTGAGTGAAACCAAAAGATCTTGTTATGTACAAATGAAAGCATGTCAAACCACAGTGTTGCCACAGGTATGTGAGGTTTTTAAGATAAATTGACCTCAAAATCTCATAGAGAAGCACTTGCCTGTGTTTTAGTGGTTAAGGTGTTAGGCTGCTGGGTTATTGATCGGAGGGTTGTGAGTTCAAATCCCAGCACCACCGAGCTACTACTATTGGGCCAAATAATGTAAATATTTTTTTAAAAATGTAAAAATTGATGGTGAGGGATACCATATCATGACCATGCATTATAGTGGTTATTGTAGGGGGGAAAAAAAATCAGGCCACTGTAGGCTTATTGATGATCATCTGAATCAGTCTCAATGTTGAGTCAGTAAGGTTTTTTGATCAACCCACTCTTTTCTTATTTAATGTAGAATTTCACTGTGTTCACTAAGGTCACTACCTTAGTATGAATCCTCGATGTGCCTTAGTACACACTGAGCAGTTCTATTAGGTAAATAACATAGAAATAGGAGTCAAGTAGGATTCTGGGTTTTCTAGTAAGGGTTTTTATATTTCCTCAACTGAAAAAGATGACTCAGACATGAGTGTGAAAACCAACCTGCTCCACTACTGTGATTGTGTATAGTGTAGACCAAGGATATTAGCATTCTTTTCTAATTTAGTTTTAGTGGAAAGCTCATTTTATCTGCAATCAGATGAATCAGATGCAGCCCCAAAGATTTTGGCAAGATATTGTGTATGTATAAACTTTTATATATAATTTAAAAGTATTGTTCAAATGGTAATACAGAATGTAAACATTGTAGTTAGGTTTTTGAGTCAGATTGATGGCTGTTGGTTATAAGAGTGCCATTTGGTCTGGTGTCTATTTGTGAATCTTAAGAAATACTGCAGGGAGTTTGACTTTATCCTTCAAATAGCAAGACCATGGCTGCTAAAAGTAAAATTCCTGCTGCGAGATGCTGGAAGACTTAATGTGTAGTGCAGAAAGCTCTCCTGGCCTTTGCTCTTGTGCAATAACACTTTCCAGGAAGGCATAATACAACTGCAGAGGAGAAATATCTCCAGGGGTTGAATTTTATTTTAATTTAATATTTCAGCATCAGTTCACTCACTGAGTGTTTTTGTATTTGTATCATCTGGAAGATGCTGGAATTGCTGTATCATTGTTTCTATAAATGCATAGGTGGGCCTTTTTTTTCAATACAGTCAGGTCCATAAGTATTTGGACAGTGACACAATTTTGCCTCTGTACACCACATCAGTGGATTTGAAATGAAGCAAACAAAATTGCATTAACCGATTCCGAGAGTCCCTCCATTTTCACAGGCCCAAAAGTAATAGGACAAATGAACATAATCATAAATATTAGGATTATTTTTAATACTTTGATGCAAATCCTTTGCAGTCAATGACTGCCTGAAGTCTGGGACACGTGGACGTCACCAAATGCGGAGTTTCCTCCCTTGAGGTGCTTTGCCAGGCCTTTACTGCGGCTGCCGTCAGTTGCTGCTTGTTTGTGGGTCTTTCTGCCTTCAGTTTTGTCTTTTAAGAACATTGCATTTCTTTGCCTTAAGAAGTATTTTCTGAAGTTAGCTAGCTATTTAGGTTTGGTTAAAAAACTCCACTGATGGCCCCTTGTTGTAATGCCATTTAATTAGCTTTTGTTAACAATTTTCAAAATGTATTTAAGAAAACAAAATGTGCTTACCAAAAACAGTCAAAATTTTTAACAATTTCAAACCTAAAAAAAACCCACAAAAGATCTGACACTGCAAATGTTATGTTGGGGTGTCAGCAAGACAGAGACAGTGGTATAACACTAGGTAAAACTGAGCAGTTATTATTCCCCTCCAAGCACACAGAACTGAACAGTAAAATGTATGCCCTCCTGCAGTGAAAAGCCTATACTGTATGTGTGACATTCATGTATGTATATTAAAATCTAGCCTGGACATTTTTCATCAGCTATGCAAGCAAAATGCTCACAATAAACACATACCATCTGGTGTGTATGACATGCTACATGTTGGCAGGCAGCAATTGCTTGATACTAATTAGCCAGCACTAATATATAATGCTTCAGATGTTTTCTAATTCTCATTGAGAACTCTTGACCTGCCACAGTATACACCAAGTTAGCAGTTTATTAGGTACAGGTTAGGTGTGTCTATTTAGGATACTCTATACTCCACTAAGGGGTCCAGTCGCTCTGGATAAGGGCGTCTGCCAAATGCCATAAATGTAAATGTAAATATTTTCTCAACTGAAAAAGAAGAAGGGTGTGGATATTGTGAGTTTAAAGAGAAAACCAATCCACAGGTACAAGACTGTAACTTACACTGCCCACTCCTGTGGTTGTGATCATGTGAATAGGGTAAAGGAAAGATACAACTGGAACCCAATACATCATTATGTTTAACTGGGTAACTGAGGTTTTGATTGATTTCATTTGCCTGCTAAAGGCAGGTATTGTTAGCTAGCAAGCTTACCCTGGACTATTGTAGAGCATACACCTGTGGGACATGGCGTAATCAGTGCTACCATCTATAAAGGGTTACAAAACCTGATGTTATCTTCACCACTGGCCAGTTATAAGGTACTTTCACCTCAAACCAGAAATATTCAAACTTTTTCTCCATGAAGCCCACTTCCCAGTTTTTTGAGAACTTGTGCAAAACAAACAAACAGCATTTAAATCACTGTCCAGGTATAATTGCCAATTGCCATTATTTTTAATGTGTTAAACTTTATTGTAGGCTTATTTATCCTTTTTTCTGGTCAAATTTTTTCTGCCTTTTCTCTCTTTTGACCAAAAACCAAAAAATGCCAAATGGCTGAAAACATTTGGTGACTGTATATGTGTCTAATATTATTAAGTCAAACACACATTTTATTTCACATTAACAAACTCAAAACATTCTCCATTTACCTTGAGAGAAAGCGAGAATGCCACATCGCCAGACACCAGCACCAGCCAAAACATTACTAATGTGAGCTGGGGAAGGGGGTGGGGCTTCCAGTTAATATCAGAGAGCTCAGATCACTTGCACAACTTGCAGTCATTCCAGATTATATGTTGGTTGCTTAATTTGCCATTTTTATTATGTAAAAGAAGAAACTGGAATATTTTTGAATGATACAGCAATGGCAGGTCTGAGACAGTCGGCACACCCCACAGTTTGAATACCTCTGCTGAAGTAGCACAGTTTAACTATAAGTATCAATAACAACATGTAATTTAGAAATGCATAACACAGAAGCATGTTATCTTGCGCTGGGATCTCAAACTAACGTGGTCTGTATATTGCGTTGCAGTTATTATTACTGGGAAATAGTCTGCTTTTGTTCAGCTGGCACAGGTTGTTCCAATGGTAATATTTTAGACATATCTTTTTCAACCACAATCTTTTCCTTCCTTTTCCCTGTCCCTTGATGTGTTGAAAATATAGTCCAGATTTAAAAGTGTGAACATGACACTGATAAATGAGAAATGTGTGATCACGTTGAGCTAACAGATGGATTCCTTACCAGCATGTGAATCTGAGCTGTATTTTCTGTAACTGATGTTGATGATGCGTAAGGATCTGCTACAGATCAGAGTTAATGGCAGGAAATGACCCATCTAAACACGCTTCACCAAAGCTGCATGTGATTAGTCTATGTCATTAGGCTCAAATCAAATGAACATAATGTACTCATTGTTTAACCAAATATGAATAACCAGTGAAGGAACTATTTTCTGGCTTTATTCTGGAAACACCGTTACTAGCCAATGAATTATACATTATTTTTAGGGATATCGAGTTTCTCATTTGATCTCAAAGCCTCTTAATTGTTTGTATGCAAAGGCTTGTGATTTTTCTTTTTGTATGTCTTGATGGGAAATGTCTGAGGCTATTAATCAAAAAAATCAAAATCTATATTTTCTTGCTTCCATCTTGTGATCTGGTAAACAACATGAGCTGACATTGATATTCATAATTATCATCATATCAACAATCCTTTATTTGCCAAGCTTTCAAGAAAGAACAGGCTTTGAATAATTTCACATTTTGCCACCTGGATGCACTTGGTGTCTCAAAATCAATTCTGAGCCTCTTAATCCCTGTAATCAAATTCATTAGAAAACAATAAATCCCCTTTGCTAAGCATTAATCATGTTGAAACCTTTCATTTAATCCCATGTTGGATGTCTGAAGGACTTTTGGGTCACTGTGTAATTTCATTGTTCCAGATATTGTACCAATTTCAGGTGTGTCTGGTGGCAATTATTGTCACATAATCGATAATTTAATTTGAGGGCAGGGGACAATATCCTTCAATGTTATGAGACTCTGAATGCAGTGAAAACCAACTGAGGGAGGTTTTATTTCGGTCAGTCACTGTTATAATGGTACATATGCTGAGGTGATCTTGAGACACTAGTTAATCAACTCATGATCAAGTATCTGACACTGACAGTTGGTGCAGATCCAATGGTTTCTCTAAGGTCATGGATCTTTTCTCTCCTCTACTCTGTAGTGCAACATCACAATATAGCTATTTACAACCTATTAGATGCACAGAGCACACATGAATGACGAAGAATATTTTGGCATCAGCAACAAAACATGGCCATTGGTTTTGGATTAAAGCTACAAGATTGGCAGTTATAGCTCAATGGTTAAGATTTGTTATTGGTTACCAAGAGGTTGTGTGTTCAAATCCCAGGACTGCTGGGGAGTCATTAATGGGCCATTGAACAAGTCTGTGCTTGGATTGAATTTTGCTTCACTTGGAAGGCTATTAGGATAAAAGCATCTGACAAATGATTAAAAGTGAGTTACCAGGTTTTTATATACTAGATAAGCATAAATGAAAGATAACCACATTACTTTACCCAAAATTAGCAAAATAAACAATGAAATAACCAATTTAAAACAACATAAAAAAATAACGTTTTCTATTTAAAAAAAAAAAAAAAGATCTAATACATGCAATACACCCTTGAACAACTTGAAACTGAATTGGACTTAACTGGGATTACATATATGTCATGAATCTATACAAAATAGCTTATAATATTCAAGTATTGAGAAAAATCTGTATAGTTTGCAAAATTATTTACAAATAAAACATGTAAAAGTTGTGATTGCATAAGTATTCACTGCCACTGCTGTGAAATGCACAAATTAGTTCTAAATAACCCCTAAATTAATTTGCTAGTAAATAAATAAATAAATGAATGAATAAAATAGTTGCCAACAGAAGTCACATAATTATTTGGATGGAGTTGACCTTTGTCCAGTTAAAGTGTCACATGATCGCAATATAAATGGGTTCCTAGAAGATCAGGAAGGCCAAAGACAGGACAAAGTTCTAGAAAAGTAGGGTTTTGTTATTTAAAAAAAAAAAAAAACGTCTGGCAGAGACCATTAAATCCATATCAGTCACAATCAAGACAACAGCGTGTTATAATTGACCAAAAGCATTGAAAGGCTAATAACCGAAGGTCCAACAACAAATAAAGGAGAGTACAGTGTCGATATTTGTTGCACGGTAGATTTTGAGTTCCTAAAGCAAAACAGTGTTTTCAAAAATACTAAGTCACCAAACCTAATCACAATTAAGAAATAGATCATTTGGAGAGGATAGAGATCAGGAGCTAGGCTGAGTTTAGGAAAGCAGCTGGAGATGGATAGAATTGAGGAGAAATTTAAATGATACAATATTTCTCGCACAGCTAAACACCAGACTGTCTCAGTTTTAAATTATTTATTCTTTAATAAAATAGATTGTAGCAATAAAGTTAGACTTTTTTTATCCTGACTAAATTAATAACCTTTGCAGTTCAGTTTCACATGAATCATTGTTTTTGAGTGGATTTTAAAGGGAAAACACAGCCTCTTGTATATCAAAAGCCCATTCATTTCATCAGCTGTATAAAGGGTCACTGATTCATACATAGAAGAATAATTCTCGAGTGTCATAGATGAACGATCTTTTGCTTCACAGTGATTTTAGAGACATGAGTGTGTCATTTTTTTCTACTGTTTACCTTCTTTATGACAGAGAATTACAGTGCTGCATAAACGCTTTTCCTTTATCCCTTCTTTTCTTCTGTTTGATAGTTCCTGTCAGCTCAGTGATCTTGGAATTTAGTGCAATAAATCAGCTGAACATGGGCTGACAGTATTGGGGGATTGTGTGAAGAATGCTTTATTCAGTTAAAACGCTAAGGTAATATGACATTTCTCTCTTCTCGTTTGTCAAGGTTAGCGATCCGTCCTACAGTGCAGGTGGGAGGTAATTGGGATTTAATTGACAGTCCTTGAAGACAAACCAGAACCTATGGCACAGCAGCAGTACAATACAGGTAAACATCTAGAGCACTGTGTAATTTCTTTTAACATTGCATTTCTCTAAAACAGCAGTGCAGACTTTTGTTTAGTTTTGGTTTCCCTGATAGGACACCATTTAGCTCATTATCAGTATATTTGTTGGCCGATTTATCAAGCCAAACATTTGTGCTTTCATGTCATCTCAGAGTTATGTTAATTAAGAACATGTAAATTAATTTCAACATGTAAAATGCTTTCACATCTATAATATTCAGTTGGTAAGTCAAAAATTTCTGAAAGCTCTGACTTCAAAGTAAATGGCATCACATTATAACAACCATGGCTGAAAAAATGCCAGCAACTTGTACAATTTTTAATTAGTTACACAGCATTGGATTTTTTTTTTAATGGAAAACAAAGAAGAAAAAAAGGAAACATGATTACTGACTCAGGGGACAGAAAACATCTATAATAAGATGTTCTTGAACTTACATACACCAGCTTACATACATCAAACTTCATCACACCCCAACTTGGAAGAAGTCAGAATACAAAGTGACATCCAAGAGCCAGCAACCAATCAGGGGATAGAGAATGAGGGGGAAATGAGAAGAAAAAGGATTCAGGCATGATGGAATTTTAACTGTATTATAGCCAGCTAGATAGATAGTAGTCTAGCTTGATATCATTTGTTTAAAAATTTTATATCCAGCAGGTCTAAGGTGGATAGGAGTATAATGTTAGGATTTAATTCTGTATGTATCTGTGAAACATTCCCTATCATTTTCTATATTAACCACTTAATATGTAGTTTAGGTTAGCGTTCCATTTAGATGGTATGTGTGTTTCCAAAGAAATGGCAGAGGAGATGAACAGCTTTGAGCAGAATGTCTAAGCCCTCATGTTTTAATTATAATAATTCATGAAGATCATATAATATCACATGATGTGAATGCACTATTACATGCTTCCTAATTTTGGTTACAATGAAAAAAGTTTGTTTGGCAGTACATATACAGTGGGATGAAATATTAACCTACTGTAAAAAATCCAGCAACTTATATGATGAAAAAAAAAATTCTGACAAAAATCAGAGATCAATCACACAATTGTTATAGCCTACTCTAATACCAAATTGGAATGAATTGAAAATATTTTCATTAAGATTTAATGATCATTAAGATCATTAAAATAAAGATAGCTAGCTTGCGTTAGATGACTGTTGAATAAGAACACTACTGATACACTGAAGGGCTGCCATTGGAGTCTGCTAGCTGAGTATAAGCAGTTTGTTGGCTAAAAGCTCTATGGAATAAGATATTAAATCCATTCACACTTCCGTCTTGATTATAAAGAAAGAGTACAGGGCAATGGTCCTTTTGGACCTGTATTTAATCTTAAGTATTTTTTTATTTACTCTTATATTGCAATCCTTTACTGAACCCCATTACTGAAATCCTTTACTGCAGCAATGATCCACTGCAGTGAAGCTGGATTGTGGGAGTGTTTCCAGGTTTTATAAGCACAAGAAGTTTACTGATTCTACTTGAACACTTCCAACAGAGCAGAATCCCAGCAGTTTTGTTATTTCTAAAAGTCCAACTCTTGAGGTTTCACGAGCACCAAATTCACCCTGCTGTTTAAAACACATCCCTCAGGAATCCATTTACTGAAAGCCTGAGCTTGGCTTTTTTCCTCTGTTTCTGGAAGGTTGCAAGGGATTGTCTGACCCTGCTCACTTCAAATCCTGCTGATCTGGAGCCTAAGAAGTCAGGCTGTTAAATGGAGGAAACTGATCCTTTCGTTTGTGCTTTAGAGGTCAGACATCAGCAGGCTAGAGAGCACAGTTGGCTAGCACAGCCTTTAATATTGGTCTAAAACAAGGATCCAACTATATAGACAGCTAAACTTTACAGGAAGCAGTATTTTCATGCCATGCTAATGAAAATGTTACAGTTTAATCCTAGCAAGTGACAGGTGAAGTCATTAGGCATGTACACTTTGAATTCTGATTGCTGTGGAAACTAATTATGGTCTGTGGTCATTAAGAAAGCACAGTACACTCTCTAATTAGGCTGAGTTTCACCTGTCGGTTTTTAGTGCTGACTTCTGACATAGCCGTAATTAATACCTACTGCAGAGTCTTCAAGCAGTTCAAAGATTTGGTACAAGAAAGGGAAAGGTTATTTAAGCTCCATAAATTAGATATGCAGAGAAAACCCCAGCAATTTAACCAGAGCAGGTGGGGTTTGCAGCCAGCAGGAACCATTTTCAGATAGAATGACAGTATAGGGGAAAAAAATGCTGAAATGAAAGTAGCAGCATATTTCAGACACAAGTGTGCAGCTGCTGGGTTTTGCTACGTGATCATTTGTTTACTAGAGGAGGTATAGGATAGATAGGAAGGGTCAAAGAAAAAAATTTGTTGAAAGGAGATCATATTTCTGAGATATTTCTGCATAAGTTGTACTAGTTAATCATTTATAAAATGCACTCTCTCTGTTCTAAAATGTTACTGGTTTGAAGCAATACTAAAATACATGCAAACCTGTGACCACATTACAATAAGTGAATACTGTATAAATGTCGCAGGTTGAACTAATAAAATCGTTACATTTAAGCCATTGCTCTGTCCATAAAATACTCCAATCATTGGCCATTATGTTGCTGAGCAACCAAAGCTTACTGTTAACAGACTACTACAGTGGAAGAATTGTTTACTCTGAATATTATTAATAATAAATTAAATTGTTTATTGAACACTGAATTTTATAATATTGTTTTTGTCACTGCTTTGCATTGTGTCTAAGCACACTCTTACCCATGATAAATCACTGTAACTCATCATCTTGTGCCTTATTGCTTTAATTTAAGGCAATTTAATTTAATTTAATTTCATTTACTTACATCATTTGCTACAGCAAAACTCCAGTCACTCAGTTTCATTCATAATCCGAATCAGTTTTTATTAAAATTTCAAATGTTTCTTACTAGGCATCTGGCCCTCAGCAGTAGCTTTATGATTACACTTTGAAAAAGTAAGGTTTCTCCATATGTCCTGTTAAATTACCTTATGCTAAGCCAGTTAGCATTAACAGTTACGATTATTAACGTTTATGGAAATGAAATAAATATCCTCTCAGAACTCCTTTTAGGTTAGCTAACTGGCCAACAGTCTAAGCAGTGAAAATTGTAAACTTTTGTGAATATGATTACCATATCCTCTTACACAACCTGATGAATTAGCATATGTTTGTCAGCTAGCTAGCATTATCAGTAAAATCGGTTTACATTAGGAATGTGACTTAAAAATCCTCTCAGAAGTCGTGTTGGCATATTTTAGTTAGCCAGTTAGCACTCACAATACCACTCACTTGGTAAGTGTAACATATCCAGTACCAAATATAAAATAGTTATTTTATATTTTATTTTATGTAGATGTATGTCAGGGCAGGTGTGTTTCAGTGATGTCTAGCTCACCCTCTAAAACATTTTTGTACATTTCACGAAAAATCCAGATACAAAATGTGGGCTGATAAAGCAACTGAAAATGCAGAGTGATGAGGTGAAAATTAGTTTTAGTTTAGTTTAGAAACCCTCATAGAATTTGTAATGGTTTTAATGGTTATAATGGGAATTGTACTGGTTTTAATGGAAACTGTAATGGTCCCTTTGGGTCTGTACTGATAATTTGTTGCCGTCTGTTGGTGGCATGTTATGTCTAGTGGATACTGTTAAGGACCTATGTCCTTAATACGTCTTACTACCTAATGGAAACCATTTGGTAATGGTTTTAATGGATAACAGCTGGTGGGTTGTAATGGTATTTGTAGTCTTCCTTGTTTCTTCCCCTTGTCCCCAGCACTTTTTAAAAACAAGTTACATCCAAACTGAGACTGAATTGATGGATGGATAAATGGAAAGATGTATACATATATAGAAAAATTTACAGCTCACTCAAGATACAATTAACAAATTAACATCGTACTGTACTTAGTTCCGTATAAAAATGATGAGCAGGTACAGGTCACCTTGATTTTGAATCAAGAGCAATAGATCTTAGAGACTTAGACTCTTAGAGGGTTCATTATTGCGGAACAGATGGCAGGAGTTTGAGTAAAAAAAAACTGCACAACTTGCTAATTTTTTAATAGGAACAGTGACTAAAGTGCCATCTATGGGATAGACACTGGTAGGGTTGAAAATTGTGGTCGAACACACGCTTTCAGTGACTGTGTTGCTCATGCATTACTGAGCTATTTAAAGAAAAACAGAAGAGCTACTGTTCTTCAGGTGACTGAAAGTCAATGAAGGATGACCTCATCCTCCTGCCAGCTTGCACAATAACGTGGCAAAACACCTTACTAAGACATCTTCCTTTAATGTATCACCCATCTGTGGGTAGATGTAATTAAAATGCCTGTCAGGTTCTGGGTAAAATGTAGCTAATTTATATGAAATGAAATGTGGGGAAAAAAGCTTAATTTGATGTGTGGCTTTAACATTGATATAAAGAAACAAGGGGGAATTAAGGAGCAGGTGGTGTGAAATGGAAGAATGATGTCATCCGAAGTCATTGTCTGCTACTGCTGGATATGACCTTTACTCAAGTAAACAAGTGGCTCTAATGGAAGGATGTTTGATCTTGGACCTTTTATAAGTGACTTTTAAGCCATTCTGACCCTGATGTATTATTTCTTGTCCAGTTTTAAGATGCCTATCCTCTGAGGTTCCCTTCCTTTTTTGGTTTTTGAGAGAGAGAGAGAGAGAGAGAGAGAGAGAAGAGAAGTGGATAAAAAGCTTCAAAAGTGATCCTCCAGAAAATATCATCAGCAAGATGCTGAAGTAATCCACAATACAATTCCATTAAAGCTTCCCTCTTTAAAAGTAATTGCAGATCGATTTTGTTTTAAAAGAGGGGCATTTAGTGTAATGCAGAAAAAATCACTTACACATGGATGAAAAAGGATGAGTGTGCACTAAACGAGTGCATCAACAATCTCTGTTGTTCTAATAATGCTCTCTTGATGATGAATCTGTGGAAAACTTTCAATGCTTCTTTCTAATTCTTGACAACCGATGGAAATTAGACTGCTTTCAAAGAGTAGTGCTGTTTTCCCATTTCTATGATCATTAGTCTCTTTTGGTGATCTCTGGTGCTCAGACTTGATCCGTGTGTTCAAGGCCTTTTCCGCTGGACAGGTAGAAACTCAAGCCTCCTCTAACATTTTAAGCTAAAATTCCCTGTTGGAAATGTACTTACTGGTAGAATCTGTCTTGTTCATTCAGAACAGGAATCTATCTTATTCAGTGGTTAATACTGTGCACCCATGACCAGAAGATCATCAGTTCAAGTACCATGAGGTTGACTGATGTGAAACTGAGGTTGAAAGTTTGTCAATGCCCCACACCTTTCAGGGCTGTGCTTTAACCCTTAGCTGCTCTGGTGTGACCAAGAGACTGACTCTGACAATGGAAGGACAAGAGGAACTGCCTCCTCTGGCTTAAGGTTTGGGGTTCCTAAGCTAAAGTTTCTGGGCAGGAACAGTATAGACATACCTACAATGTTAGTTTCTCAGAGTAGCATCTGTAGTAAAATGTCTCCTCTATGATAAAACTCTTGCACCCGGACGTCTTAAGCTTAACCTTAAGCTAAAATTTGAAGGCTAAAATATCTGGCTTATGTCTTTGGCCTAAAGCTTACTGGACTAAAGATTCTCCATGGAAAAAGAACAATCTTGTTTGCTCAAAACTGTTGTTTTGAGTGTGAGTCCCAGGAGGTTGACAAGACTGAGCCTGTAGCTAGATGGATGCCAGTGACACTGACTTGTCCTACTATTGCTGTGTCTCCACTCAGCGGAGAGCTTGTTCACTTTGACTGATGGTACTTAGCCTAACCTCTGTCAGTGCTAATACCAGAACTGCCTGGCTGTACTAAGGCAACGTGACTGGACTTGTATTATAACCTTGAAGACATTTCTCCGCTCATCCAAGGTTCTTTATCCATTTTGCTGAATAGTAGGATATTTCTCTGATATTAAATCTCTGTTTGTCATGTCAGAAATATGATGTAATAGAACTCAATAGAGTCCGATGACGATGATTGGAGTCTGGAGGTATGAACTGATGTGTACAAATAGCATTGTAAATGCATGGTGAGGGATGTATCAAATCCTCCATAATGACACATGGATGGATGGATGGATGGATATATAAGCAGATGGGCCTCTTTATTCTGCTTTTAAACTTTCTTTACTGTGTAAACTGTAGACTGTGCCCCTTTCCGTTCAAGGTACTGTAGAGCTTTGTTATGATGAATTAACACTTAAACAGTGCTTATAAGCTGGTGAATTTTCCACAGTTTAGTAAAATCATATAGAAACTTCTTAAAGATTTTAACACAGGTCCAGTACCAGTGCCATTATGTACATCACATACATGAAAATCATTAAAAATCTCAAGCAGAATCACTGTTGAATCAGTGATACCTTTTAAAGATGTACTGGATGGCACCTGACCTACTTTTCTTCCATTGATAATCAGGTCATGGGGAAAAGTGTATGATGTGACTGAGAGGAGTTGACTGGCTGAGTCTCAACCTGTGCCTGATTTATATTCATGTCTCTGGCTTGCTTGTCTCTATGTGGAAAAGACAACATTCCTTCCCTGATCATTCCTTTCTTTTGCATTGCTGTAGAGTCTGGAAGCTTTTTACTTGGAATAATTCTGAATATGTAATATGAATGCATACTATAAGCGCTTTTTTAAGGAATTAAAATTTTCATGTAAATTTTTTAAAAGACTTTGACAGCCCTATGATGTATCAATATCACTGTATTTATAGCATCATATTACTGACTATTTAGTGCAATAAGATGTGGTTTGGGACATAGCCAAACAAATTAGCCTAGCTAGCATTGTACGCTTGAAATGAAAATACTGCCATTTTGTTGTAAACCTTATAGCTAGCTATAGCAGATAAGCAGAAGTTCAGAATTGAAATACACCATGCTGTCCTGAAAGTGTCGTTTGCTGGCTCACTTTTGTTTCTGTTCTCCTGTACTGATTCACTCACCATTACAAACTATCAGAAAAGGTCCTTTTACCACTAGCCTCTAGCTGACTGTTTCATCTGCTTAAGGGACAACTGGTTCCTTCTATAGCCAAGAGTTGAGCGCAGGTGCTCATCGACAGCCAAAGAATAATATAGAAATGCTGCATTTTCCTATACTCAGCACTCCATTCTTTCCCAGTGCAGGAATTTACTGAGGGATTAAACATCAGCACTAACTGAAGCCTACCCATTTTGTAAAGTTTGTGTGTTAGTTTGATTATGAGTTTGGTTCTTCTGTGTGTAATTTGAAAAGCTTTCATTTCTGCCGTCGTCCCTCTTTTTACGCCTGGTCTTCGTCTAAAAGGGATTAGTTTATTTGAAGCCCTGAGCAGAGTGTGTGGGTTTCTTCACTCCTTTCTCCTAGCTACTGTTTTCCTTGGTGCTAAAATGTGCAGTGCTTTCTAATCCTTGCCAATTGTAATTTGAGTCGCCATGCAAGCAGTTAAAGGGAGTGGGTGGCAGTACACGGAGGAACACTCGCTCTTCTGCGTGTGCTATTCATCCTGGGACAAAAAAGAGTGGGCTTCCCTTATGTATGCTTTTCAAACACACCCACAATCAAACACACTCATGCACACTGTGCTTAATAATAATACATTTGATTTATGTAACTCAGTCATTTACAGTTTGTAACCCACATTTCATAATGCACCCATAAACACCTGAAAGTGGGGCAGTGCTGTCAAGGAAGCAGGACTGAGCTAGATAGCCAAATGAGCTTTAATAACGATGCATATACACAAATATAAAAAAAAAGAAACCTATGCATATTCAAATATAAACACATACGAATATAAACAGGTACATATACACATCGGGAAACGCTACATACCTTGCCTCTAACAAAAAATGACTCCCTTAAGAAACAAACTTGAAAAAATTGCATTTTTCTTAACTTGCTTTTAAAACCAGTCTCCAGAAGCTTTACTGTTACTTTTGACCCTTTTCTTGGGTCCACATTGAAGAAGATGTTGAGGGAGGCAAAGATGAACCCAAAGGTCACAGTTTTAGAATTGCATAGTTTAATAGATTCTTAGATTTGTCAGTTTTCAAAATGTATTATTTATTAGATGCTACTGCTATTCGATGCTTCATAAGAACAAGCTGTGTACAAGGGTTATATGAAAAGGGAATTTTGAGAAAAATCTACAAAAGCAGCTTCTAATCTTCACCAAGCATCATAGGAAACTACAAATCAGACAGTTTGGCTGTGCACAGCATAAGCATATTTGATGACAGAAGGCAACTGCATACAGGAAAGCCCCCAAACTCCATGAATGTATGTACATGTACACGCATTTAATTCCAGAGTTGACTGTAAACATACGCATACACACATAAACACACAGATGAGTTATGAACATGGGAAATCTGAGAGTGTCTCACTGTTAGATGCTTCCTCTTATTAGAGCTGTTTATGGTGTTGGATATAATTCCTCATTTATTCTCTATGATCTCCGCTGTACATGTCCACTGTCTGAGAGTCTCTGCAGTACTTAAGCCTCAGGAATTGCTGTGCAGCAGCACATTGCCAAGCATATGCAGAAGAGCTGAGGATAATTATGGATAATTGCTGTGGGAGAGATGGCTCTGCTCATTACTCAGTGGCCAGCAAGGGTGGAAGGACAGCAAATAAGTGAGAGAGAGAGAGAGAGAGAAAGAGATAGAGAGAGGGCTTAGAGTTACTGACACACAACAGCGGGAATTTCACTCTGCCTACAAGTTGCCATATGTTCCTCTTCACTATTGGCTTTCAGGTCTAAGTAACCATGTTTCTAATGTCTGCTAGTGGAAGGCATATGTATGTATGCTGACTTAGTAAGTGACCATTTGAATTCTGTTGGATGGAGAATGTAAAGTCATGACTGAGATGTCTGAGATGTGCTGGACATTCAGTTGGCTTATCATTAGCTTGGCTTATGGTGCTAAAATGTTGATGCATGTCAATCCTGAATTAACCTGAATTCAGGAGAAGATCTCATAACAGCTTTAGTATGAATATACACTCCTGCTTATAGAATTTGAAGCCTTACATGGCCTTGCTCTATTTTCTACATCCCTACATTCTCTGGAACTAAGCTTTAAGCTGTCAACAAGTTTCTCTAGGACTGTTCTTCTATTTCCTCCTTTAATAGCCTGGAAAAAGCACATACACACTTGTTCTTCCTCTTACTAGGGTTTGCCCTCCTTAATGTGTTAGTGGTGTGTATGTATATATGTATGACATCTGGCTGTCTGTATTTTGCGTAATGTGACCTTAGGCACTATGGGCTGTAGTCAGAGTTGTGTAAAACATACATAATGAGGAGTTACCAAATTGTGGACATCAATATTCAGACCTGAGAAATAATTATGGAATTAAGTTAACTCAGACAAATAAACACTGTGTAAAAACTTAAAGTGAAAAATACAGTCTGAGAGACAAGGGTAAAAAAAAGTAAAGAAACAGGAAAAGGGGACAAACAGAAAAATGAAATAAATAAGCAAGCAGGAAATCATATCTAACAGATAATCCAGGGAGAAGTAAAAAGGAACCAGGAGTAGTGGTCAGGAAAGCAGAAACTGGCTACACTAGACTATGACTGAGTTTCCGGTTTGTTGGTTATTAGACAGTGAACCAACAGCTCAGTGTATATAAATGAGTTTGTTTGAGCTGAATATAATTGATTTCGTAAAGATTGAAGTGGGGAAGCTCTTTATATAACCTAACTTTTTAATAAATAAATTGTTTATTATATATAAAAAGCTCAGTCTTATGGAAGTCTGTCAATAACATTCAGTCTAAAGCTGCTTTTCTCTTCCTTTTTTTACTGCTATTGGGCTTGTACATTAGTAATCTTTATTTTATAAAGCAACCTTGGGGCCTATATAAATTAGTCTAATTATTATTTAAGGAGAAGCACTAATCATGTAGTCATGAAAGAGCCTAGTTCAGAACTATTCATTTATTCACTATAAGGTCAGATTACAAAAACTTTACCATGTGAGGGGCTAAACATATTTGAGCAAGAAACTAAAATGACTCTTGATTGTTTTCACATCAATGGCGGTGTCCAACTACAATTCCCAAGAGACATTGTGGCCTACAAACATGGCCACCAAGGATTCCACCTCCCGAACACACAGGTTCAAGCTTGCCTGATTACTGGTCAAGCACACCTGGACTCAATCACACACACACACACACACTATGTATGTATATATATATATATATATATATATATATATATATATATATATATATATATATATATATATATATATAAAGCACACTCAAACATTCAGTTAACGCTAAGTATTGCTCAGTGTAGCCTTGTCTCCTAACATACCAAGCCTTAATGTCTAGTCTAGTCGTGCCTTGTTTTGCCTGTTTATACCAACTTTGACTTTGCGTCACGATTTGGATCTGTTTGACTGCTGTAAAAATAAAGTCTTTTACCTGCACCTGCAGCTGTCTCTGCCGCCTGACAATGCTGCTTTACCAGCCGTCTCTTATTGAAAATTAATGGGGGATGATTGATTGTCACCTTCCACTTGAAAAGCCCTTAATGCATACAAAATTTTCCATTTAATTAGCAGATAAAACAATTAAAATTCCAGTAAAAATGTACTCATGGGTCAGATCTTGTACACAGGCCTCTAATTGAATAGCCCTTCTGCACTGCACTTCATGCTGACTGCTTTCTCAGTGGAATTGAGCCTTGGGATTGCAATGTGGTTTTATGCGTTATCGTATATGACATAGAAAGTGCAGCCCTCATAACTCTTCTTCCTCGCTGAGACAACACAATCACACTTCCCTGACCTCTCCATGCTCTCCCCATCACTCCTACTGCAAACATACTGTCGGCTCTGAAAGTCTGAGACCTGTGCTGATTTTTATTAGTTTTACAGTTAATGACACTTGTCAAAGAAACCCCATCACTCTTCACTAATATCACTCCCAAACAATGTGTTCGTATTGACAGAAAGTGGAGAAATATAATCTGCGAAACAGTATTACATACAGACTTAGCTAAGGGTGAGGCTAAAATCAAGAAATCAAGCAAGTTAATAAACAAAAGCTCAGTGAATGATAACACGCAAAATATTAACAAGCCAAAAAAAACAGCTAAAAGGTGAATGCTAGCAAGCCTAGTGTGATCATTAATAACTAGTTTGGTAAAGGAAGGATTAGATGATCCTGATTCTCACTGTATGTGCTGTTATGTTTACTATAGAATAGTAGGCCATGCCCAGCCAAACATTTACCAGATTGATCGCATCAGCATCTTCTGTTGGTGTTTAAAAAGTATTTCATCACATTTCTGTGTTTTTTTTTCTTTTGTTTATTTATTCAAATTTTGCTTGATGTTTAAAATAGCAGTCAGGTTTTCATATTATAAAGAAATAATATACAATTTTTAACAGTCGTGTCAGCAAGGAAGAAGGGTGACCCATCGAGGCATGGACTCCACAAGACCTGTGAAGGTGTCCTCTGGTATCTGGCACCAAGATCTTAGAAGCAGATCCTTTAAGTCCCGTAAGTTGTGAGGTGGGGCCTCCATAGATCGGACTTGTTTGTCCAGCACATCCCACAGATGCTTGATCGAATTGAGATCTGGGGAATTTGGAGGCCAAGTCAACATCCTGAACACTTTGTCATGTTCCTCAAACCATTCCTGCACAATTTTTGCAGTGTGCCAGGGCGCATTATCCTGCTGATAGAGGCCACTGCCCTTAGGGAATATCACTGCCATTAAGGGGTGTACTTGGTCTGCAACAATGTTTATGTAGGTGGTACGTGTCAAAGTAACATCCACATGATTGCCAGGACCCAAAGTTTCCCAGCAGAACATTGCACAGAGCATCACACTGCCTCTGCCAGCTTGCCTTCTTCAAATACAAAATGCATCCTGGTGTCATCTCTTTCCCAGGTAAGCACATGCACCCGGCCATCCATATGATGTAAAAGAAAATGTGACTCTTCTGACCAGGCTGCCTTCTTCCATGGCTCCATGGTCCAGTTCTGATGCTCACTTGCCTATTTGTAGGTGCTTTCAGCGGTGGACAGAGGTCAGCACAGGCACTCTGACCGGTCTGCGGCTACACAGCCCCATATACAGCAAGCTACAATCCACTGTGTGTTCTGACAACTTTCTATCATAGCCTATCATTTTTCAGCAATTTGTGCTACAGTAGCTCTTCTGTGGGATAGGACCAGACAGGCTAGCCTTCGCTCCCCACATGCATCACTGAGCCTTGGACGCCCATGACCCTGTCTCCGTTTCACCTGTTGTCCTTCCTTGGACCACTTTTGGTAGGTACTAACCACTGCATACTGGGAACACCCCACAAGAACTGCTGTGTTGGAGATGCTCTGACCCAGTTGTCTAGCCATCAAAATTTGGCCCTTATCAAAGTTGCTCAGATCTGTACGCTTGCCCATTTGTCCTGCTTCCAACACACCAACTTCGAGAACTGTTTATTCACTTGCTGCCCAACATATCCCACCCCTTGACAGGTGCCACTGTAACAAGATAATTAGTGTTATTTATGTCAGCTGTCAGTGGTTTTAATGTTATGGCTGATCGGTGTGTACTCCTGGGATCTTAACCATTGGGAATTGTTTAGTTTTCCTTTCCTTGGTGTCTTATTCCGCCTGTTCTCCATGCTCACATTTTTCAGCTTTTAAGTATGTTTATTATACTGTTCTTATGCAAACATCAGTTTTTTTTTGGCAGTCTCCAGTGGAGTAATATCATTCTCTGGCAATATCACTGTTGGATTTACTCATACTCATTACAACAGTATGCTTCTGTTCCCTAATGGTAATTTCTGTATTTTATAGGATAATAAATCAACTTTTAACTATATCCTGCCATTCTTGTATCCTTTCCCCCTGTTGAGCTTCTTGCTGAACATAAAAAAACAAGCTTAACGAGCAGCCAGGCCTCACAACGCACACTGCGAAGTTCATTGATCTCCTCCAGACAAATAAGTTTTTCTCCCACTTATAACAGCCTTATCTTCTAGTGCAAGCGACCTTGCCAGGATTTAGTGTGCCTTAGGAGTTGATTGACACGGCGATATCACGTCGATTAGAGCCTCTGGGTGGAAACCCCCCAAATCTCTCGTCTCCAAATGAAAAGGTTATGTAACGCTTATCAGATGAGTAAAAATAAGTTTTGCTTTTCGTTTTGATAGGTTTTTGGAAAACCCAGCCAGATAAGATCAGTGATTTATCAGTGCTCTGTGAAAACTACAGGCATCCCATGTGTGAGCATGGTTTTGCAGTTTTATGAAAGAGAAAGACTAAAAGAAGTTCTGCTTATGTGAAGCCTGATCTCATATCATCCTCTGAGAGGGAGCAAGTTCATCATTAATGGCACTCCTTCGAGACTTTTGTCATTTCAACAAAATATTCCTAGTCAGCTTGCAGAATATATAGCAAGTCCTACTGTACTGTTGCAGTCATGGTACAGTGTTTTTCCCCAGAGACTTCTGGACAAAGGCAAAAAGTAGGCAGTCAGGGTTCAGTTCCATTTCCATGGTTACAGGGACGTCTCTGATTGCTTGAGTATGGTGAGGGAGTCTCAGGAAGTTTATGTGTTATTACTAATAATCACCTTTGTAATGGCCATTATGAGTGATGCAGACCTAATGCATACCACACCTCAATTAACACCACCACTACAGTGAAATATGGTGGTGGCAGCATCATGCTCTGGGGATGCTTGGGAAGGGAGAATGGATGGAGCAAAATACAGGGGGATATTACAAGAGAACCTACTTCAGTCTGCTAAAAAAAAGTCACAATATGTCTCTTACATTGTAAAAGTGTGTTACAGAGTTTTCTGACCTTATGCACAAAGGCCCAGTTTGGCTGCAGGTTTTTGTTCCAACAAAGCAGGAGCCACATCTGATTGTACCTGTTTGATCAGTTGATCTTGGTCTTTAATTAACTTTTACATGTGGTTCTTGTTTGAGTGGAATGAAAACCTGTAGCCACACTGGCCCTTTGCAGATAAAGATTGGATAGCCCTGGAGTATTACGTATCCAGTATCATGATATAATTATTTTTGGCATATTGAGCCACTTGAATTTTCACCACTGATGATCTTGTATTGTATTAAGTCTTGTATTAAGTTTTGTATTGTATTATAGTCTTGTATTAAGAAGCCTGGAGTTTTGGAATTAATTTTAACAGCATGCATGCAACCTGCAGTGTGTGTATGTGTGTGTGTATGTGTGTGTGTGTGTGTATATACAGGAGCCCTCAAACTTTATATATTTATTCATAGAGGCAGACCAGCAGGTTGGTACGACCTTTGTTTCTTTATACCCCCCACCCTCATTACACACACACACACACACACACACACACACACACACACACACACATACAAGTGTCAGTGGACATTGTTTCCAGGTCTTATCAAAATGACCTTTCTAAAAAAAAAAAAATTCAGCAGAAATAATGAGGTAAAAAAGACTGTTAAAGTGTAATATATTGCTCATATTATACTTTTAAAGTTATTATTATTATTATTATTATTATTATTATTATACACTCCAATGAATATAGGGCCACATGTGGAGCAGTTGATAAAATATTACCTCATTGTGTGTGTGTGTGTGTGTGTGTGTGTGTGTGTGTGTGCGCAGTGCATTATAATCCACCGACAATCAGAGGTTGTGTCACCTCTGCTTTCATAATTAATCCCTAATTAAAGGCTATTAACACTTAAAGAGGGCACTACAGAGGCAACAGGCATGTAGAAGATGAGTGAATTTGAGCAGAAAAAGAGAGAAAAAGAAGAGTGTTTTCTTTCACTCAATAACCATACGGGTTTACTGTCATTGCTGATAAATGAGTGCAGTGTGGCGTGTACACTCCACTCAGTCATGCAGGCAGCACCACAGTGAAAATACAGACTCTGAGCACAGGCGAGATAATGACCGTGGCTAACAATTTACCTAGCTAGCATGTAGCCATTAAGTCTTTTATATGGGCAGCGTAAAGATAGAGTAACAGTGGAAATGCTTAGGGTGGCATTGGCCTTTACTGCATGAAATTTTGAAACACGGCCATACCATAGCCAGAAATATTGTGTCTGAACTATTCACTATTACAACAAAAGTCTGTCTGAACTCCAGCCAACCAGAGGTAGAATAAAACATGATATTTTTAATAATAGCACATTTGACCATGAAACTTCAATGACAGCCATCCACAGATGAAAAATGAAATTCATAGTTGTCAAACATCTTAGGTTTACACTCGAATTTATCCATCAATCATTGGCTTTCAACAATATCCCAGCATTCAAGTGCTTTACCTTTCTCGTACTATGTAGCCTAATGTAATATGATTTGTGAATGACTAAAATTCTAAATTGTTATAAATTGTTTAAGATAGACATGTAATAACAGTATGGACGAAAGCAGTTAAGTTAACTCAACTATTTGACTGAGTGGACAGGAAAAGAGGAAAATGAAAACTTTTGATTCACAAGAAAATACATGAAATATAGCATTGAAGTAGAATGTGCCAAGTTAAAATTATTTTTAACACAGATAAAATGTCTGCCAAGCCGAAATGCTTGCATTCTGAGATCTACTTGCATCTAAATTTTCTAGTTCTGCATTTAATTAAATTGTCATTTATAGGGAGACACTTAGAAATCCACATTTATAAATTGTCATTTATAGGGAGACACTTAGAAATCCACAATCTTTAGAAGAAGACTTTATTTGTCACATATATATGTTATAGCACAGTGAAATTCTTTTCTTCACATGTCCCAGCTTGTTAGGAAGTTGGGGTTAGAGCACAGGGTCAGCCATGATATGGTACTCCTAGAGCAGATAGGGTTAAGAGCTTTGCTGAAGGGTCCAACAGCAGCAGCTCACCAGCACTGGGGCTTGAAACCCAACCTCCAGATAAGGACCCTATAGCCTTAACCATTAAGCCACCACTACCCTAAAAGAAAAAAAAAACTGGCTGTGCATTGGCCAGGAATTCAACTCATCTTGGCATCAGTTGTGTTAGTTGTGACTCAATTTTTAAAGGATCTGTGCTACTGATCAGAAGTTCAAGCCCCAACAGCTCCAAGCTGCCACTGCTAACCATCTCTGCCCCAGCAGTGTTGTCTCATGGCTGATTCTGCTCCCTAACACTACATTTTCAACAAGCTAGGTTATGCAAAGAGAAGCATTTCACTGTACTTGTACAGTCTAATACTGTCAGTCTTCATCCTTTTCTTTATCTAACCCAATTATTAACACCACTAAACAAGACTCCCGTTAACCATCAGAAATATGAATCTGAATCTAAAGCATTGTTGTTGGAAGGAGAAAGTTAAAGTGAAGCAGAATTTAAGTTCTTTAAGTTTTGTGTTTAGTAAACAGTGTCATCATATTACTCATTCCTATTGGTGATTCAATATTTTATATTTTCAATTTGGCTTGGATTTTTATAGATGCTGCCTGGTGAGAGGAGTTAAGAGCACACTCCCTCTAACGTGGGGATGTTGAATGCTCTCCACTAATCCAGTTCTCTTTAAGTTCAGTGACATTTCAGAGCAGCAACAACACGTCTTACAGCAACTTTTTTCATAGCTCGAATGCTTTATGGGGCTTTTTTACATTTTTCTCTTTTAGCACAAAAGTGCTCACTCCCAAGCAATGATATCAGGCAGCAGAGGAGCATCATGGGAGATATGCAGCTGAGTGTTTCAAGCCTCTTGAAGAGATGTGTTGCTAACGACCCTGCAGTTCTGAGTTCAGGCACACGACTGTGATGTCTGCTGATGACAGAAAGCTTGTGACTACATGTTTTATACATTGGGTAATTTTTGGGAGATATTGAGAGGCGTTGATGTATGTTATGTCTTTGATGATAATGATGACATAGTTATGATGGTTGATATGCCCAGCATTATAGTTGTTCTCCTAGGGATAAGTTTATTCACTTAAATTTAATTACTAATGTCAGAACACTGTCCAGACAGCATGGTGGCACAGTGGGTTGTGTGAATGAGTGTGTACCTGGGGCCCTGTGATGGACCAGTGTTCCATCCAGGGTGTATTCCCACCTTACACCCAGTGTTACCAGAACATTCTTTAGATTCACTGCAGCGCTGACCAGGATAAAGTGTTTACTGAAAGAGAATGATTGAGAAATTTGTCCCTCTGTTATCTCTTGCTTTCCCTCATCCTCTGTTATAGCACGAACTGTGTTGTTTTAATTGGCCTACACCACTTGCCACTTAACCAGTATTGATTTAGTAATTATGATAATAAACCATCCCTGTTTACTGAGAACATGAAGAAAAGTGGAGGTTTTCTGTCTTTATCTCTTGCTTTTTCTCTTTGTACTGTTTGAAAACCCCAAGTTGGAGATGACAAGGCACATAGAGATGGTCTTTTATATCAGAACCTTTTTAAAATTTATTACAGAACAACACAATTTTTATCAGTTTATAGTTACATTTAATATATTGTCATTTTTGTTGTAACAGCTAACAAAAAAAAAGTCGTTCCGCACACTTTTTTCACTCTTGAGGTTAATGACAAGAAAAAAAAAAATCGCAAGCTGGTGGACAATGAAACAGAGTAGAGTTTTATTCACTGCTGTTCTTATTTTTAATATGAAAAAAACCTCAAAGTGGCCACACTATAAAATGATGTGGATTAGCTTCTTCTCACTAACTGGAGAGCAGTACCATTACTTTTTCAAGCTCCTTTTGATCCTGTTCTATCTGCAGCCGATAAAGTGCTTCCAGCCCAGTAGGAGGAGTGTGTGTGTGTGTCTGTGTATGTGTGCATGGATATCCACATCCAGGCCTCAAATTAAACGGTCATGGAAGATTTGTCCATTCGCCAAAGCCTCCGTGTCCTTGCCTGTGATTTCTCGGTGATTTATGCTACATGGGTGGCAGGAACTGGCTTGTAGTGGCCTTTCAGCAAATGAACCCATTTAGTCGTGAGGAATTATGGGGTGGCAGGCACTGTGAGTTCTGCTCTGGAGCATCCAAACCCTTTTCTTTTAATGAAACAACCTTATTTATGAAAACACTACACCAAATGATGGCTTTACTTTCATCACCCATAAAGTAGCATCTTTCAATAATCAGATACATGATATCTCATGATATTCAGTGCATATCATTGTTGTCACTTCCCCGTGCCTATATACATATTTTTGCTCCCTTTAATCTGTCCTATTTACAAGACAACAGTTGCTTTTCTAGAATAAATTTTAAGTAGCATCACATAATCCCATAATTCCGATCACCAGGTAAAAGCTGTGTGAATGTTTGTCCAGAGCTGTTACTCCAACTGCTGAGTAATATATCAATATAAATATTTAGCAAAAGAGTACATACCTAGTTTTAAGTAATGAAAAAAAGTTGAAATCATGACAACAACCTTCCAGGCATCAGGAATTCCTTTGCAAATATGAGGAAAGGCATGGTGCTGGCAGCATCAACAACGCTGCTGTGGCTAAAACTTTACACAACACACAACAAACATGCTAGCAAACAACATTCAGAGATGTACCAACTTTCGAAAAGTTAACAGCAACGCTGATCTATTAACTGAAACCCTGATGTATAGGAATGCATCAGTCACATATCTTTCATTTTTTGAGACAACACAAATATCAGATTTCTTACTACTGACTGATTCACTCACTGAGCACTTTTTTAGTATTTAGTATTAATTAGTATTACTAATACTGGGTACAGCCTCCCTTTGCTTTCAAAACAATTCGCTTTCAAAAAAATTCCTGATGGCATGGATTCCACAAGATGCTGGAAAACTTCTTTTGAGATTCTGGTCCATGTTGACATGATTGCATCACACAGTTCCTGCAGATTTTTCAGGTGCACTTTCATGCTGCGAATCTCCCGTTCTACCACATCCCAAAGGTGTTCTATTGGATTCAGATCCTCTGACTGGGAAGCCCACTGAAGAACACTGAACTCATTGTCATGTTCATGAAACCTCTTTGAGATGACTTTTGCTTTGTGACATGGCGCATTATCATGCTGAAAGTAGCCATTAGAAGATGAGTAAATTGTGGCCATGAAGGGATGCACATTGTCAGTAAAAATACTCAAACAGGCTGTGGCATTCAAGCATTGATTGATTAGTATTAACAAGCCCAAAGTGTTGCAAGAAAACATTCCCCACACCATTACACCACCTCCACCAGCCTGGACTGTTTACCCAAGGCAGTTTGGGTCCATGGATTCATTCTGTTGGTGCAAAATTCTGACCCTACCATCTGTGTGCCTCAGCAGAAAATAAGATTCCTCAGACCAGGCTACATTTTTCCGGTCTTCAGCTGTCCAGTTTTGTTGATCCTGTGCCCACTGCAGCCTCAGCTTTCCGTTCTTGGCTGACAGAAGTGGAACCCGACATGGTCTTCTGTTGTGCATCTTGTGCATTCTGAGATGCTTTTCTGCTCACCACAATTGTTCCGAGTGGTTATCTGAGTTACTCTAGCTGTTCTGTCAGCTCTAACCAGTCTGGCCATTCTCCGTTGACCTCTCTCATCAACAAGGCATTTCCGTCCACAGAACTGCTGCTCACTGGATGTTTTTTTTTTCTTTATTGCACAATTCTGAGTAAGCTCTAGAGACTGTTGGGCATGAAAATTCCAGGAGATGAGCAGTTATAGAAATACTCAAACCATCCTGTCTGCCAGATTGATAGTGCCAGATTGAACTGGTTGATTGCACTTTAAATGACTGTGGCTATACAACAGGTTAAGGAGATGGTCAGGGACAACACTTTGATGTGCCGTTCATGATGGTGTTACACAGAATGCACTGTGTATTTGTGCATTTCTGTCAGAAGACACAAAATAATGCTGTAAGTTTTAGTGTTATTAAACTAAAATAACAAAAAGCAGTGTAGAGTGTAATGTTTGGGGGGGGCTGGGGGGGCGGTATGCGGGGGTTTAGTAGGGAGCAGAATCATCATTATGATTCTGTATTTAACAGGTCACTTCATTAAACAAATGTGTCTCTTAGTTTGTTTAATCATATTGGCTACCAGCTGCGATGGTAAGAAGTAGGATTAACCAATCTGTGCAGTACAGGAGGTTTAATGTAGGAGGAGAAAAAGAAGAATAGTTCTGGTTTTATAGGATAAAATGTAATTTCCCCCTATTACTCGCATCTTATTTTTATTATTTTTAGTAGAACTGTCATAAAGGTATTGTACTGTATTATGTGACAGAATGCATGCAATTAATGATATTAATTTCTGCCTAATCTACTGTGTGTGAGACACATTTACGTCGGACTACAGGAAGGTTGTGGGTTCAAATCTCAGCACTGCCAAGGCCCATAATCCTCAACTGCTCAGTTGTATAAAATGAGATAAATGTAAGTTCCTCTGGATAAGGGCATCTGCCAAATGCCATAAATGTAAATTTATAGCATCACTCACTTATAGCAGCTCACATAGTTATAGCATAACTGCCTGGTCATGGTCACGATGGTTTAAATAAGAATAATAGTTTATTTATATTTTTGGAATAGAACCAAACAAATTTCGTTAGAAAATATTGCAGGCAGATACAAATAAAAATAATAATTGCACAAGTGGGATTCATCCCACACACATCTCCTGTTGAGACTGCTACACATCACTATCTGAAGTTGAGGAACTGACAGAGCCAGAGTTCACAAAAAAAAAATTGCTGACAGTGCCGGCATTTCTAACGCTGTGTTTTTCCCCCAGTGTCTTACATAGTGATAGGGTTCATATTTAATTAAAAAAATAAAGTTTTCCAGTTTAGGCCATGTCCACAAATACTGATAAGAAATTTGGAGATACAGACACAGGCAGTTCCATTGCGTTACATTCCCTAACATACACTGACCAATCACTTTATTAGGAACACCTGTACAACTGCTCATTCATGCAATCATCCAACCAGCCAATCAACAGCATAATGCGTAAAATCATGCAGATACAGGTCAGGAGCTTCAGGTAATGTTCACATCAAACTTCAGAATGAGGAAAAATGTGAACTCAGTGACTTTGACGGTGGCATAGTTGTTGGTGCCAGACAGGCTTGGTTAAATATTTGAATATTTCAGAGAAAAACAGCAATCTGAGACTACAGTAGGCACAGGCTCACCAAAACTGGATGATGGAAGTTTGGAAAAAAGACCAGGCACTGTTTTTCCAATCTTCAGCTGTTCAGTTGCAGTGAGTTCCTGTACTTGGTAGAAACGGGTGGTACCCAATGTGGTCTGCTGTTGTAGCCCATCCACCTCAAATACTGTAGTGACCTATTATACATTCTGAAATGCTTTTCTACTCACCATGGTAAAAACTAAAATTAAACTGAAATCCAAATAAGCTGAAAATAACACAACACTTGGAACTCATTTTAAAAACCTAACACTGGCATGTGCCCAATGACTGACAGAGTAATGTTGGATCAGTGATGCACTCAGGCTAGTGGGGAGATGATGCAAGAGGACGTGCCACTTCCTGTCATGTTTCAGTAGATACCTAGTTGTGTGGAATGACTAACCTCGCTGCTTAATGGCTCTGCCTTGTCTTTAGCAATTTTATCCAGGTGGGCAGTTTGCTTACTTGTGTCTGATTTCTTTTTCCTCCTTATTTCTGTCGGATCAGACACTGTGTGAGTGTATTCTATCACCATAGCATTAACACCTTTAGCACTACTGAATGTTCCAGTGTTGTTTTTAGCATTGCTATTGTGAGAAGTTTAGCTTTGCTCTACTTTCTGTTAAGTTTCTGGAAGTCTCTGCTATGTTATTAGGGGTAAAAATAAAGGCGAAGACCAAGGTGTGAAAAAAATAGCATCACACTGAGATGCTCACATTAAGTCACATTGCTGAGCTGCACTGCTTTGTTGAACTCCCCCTGTTCATATGTAGCTTTTGAACACACACACACACTAACAAAAGATGAAACAGCCATGATCAAAGAAGAGCTGGAACAGCGGCCATAGGGATGACCCCGGGAGGCTGTGAATGCACACACATACACACACACACACACACACACACACAAAAAAAACATTTGTATTTACCTGTTTATAATTATGTTTATATCTATAAGTCCTATCAGCTTATATGATATGGCATGGACAAAGCGAATATATGCATTCTGATACAAGTCAAATCGAATATATGCATTTATTTACAGACTGATGCAGAAACAATGCAAAAAAATGATATATTAGCAAGTGAAAATATCTTATATAGTCAAAATAGAATAAAGTAAAATTATTTTTCATTATTCATTATGAGACTGCAGACAAATGATGAATAAGCCTATTTCTGGACATTTTAGTAATTTCAAGCAATTTTGCTTATTTCAAGCATGTATTTCTATGAAAATTTAGAAACATAAACACAGAAATATAAATGACTAGGGACTTATACTGTAATCATAATGTTCCTGCCTATGTTATTTCTAGCTGTAACCTCCTTAGATATATTGACTGGCTAATGTAGCATTAAGTCCTTCTCCAACTCTAAAGAAAAAAGTTATTGATGTACTAAAAGCAATCAGAAGATTGTGAGTTCAAATTCCATGACTGCCAGACAGTCACTGTTGGGTCATTAAGCAAGGCCCTTAACCTTCAGCTGCTTAGCTCTGTGCCTGTATTGTATCTCAAACTGTAAGACATTTTGGGCATCTGACAAATGAATAAATGTAAACAGAGTTTTGGTTTGTGTTAGGAAGATACTTAAGTGCAACTAACACATGAATTTGAAACATGTTTTTTAACTTAAGTAAAGTATTTCTTCTATATGTGCTCATATCTTTTAAAGAATTAATCGTATATTGGTACTAACACAATCTAGTCATGATGTGTGGGAAAATAATTCAGAAATACCCAGCTAAGCAGTGCAGAAATGGTCCTTGGTTACTGTGAGACTGGAAAGGGAGAGATGGAGATGCACATACTTTTCCTCTCAGTCCTTCCTCTCCTATTCCATTTGTGTGAATCTACCATGGTCACTGTGTTTTCTTTGTGCCAAAATATATAAATGAACATCTGCCACAGAGACCTGCTCCAAAGACAATGCTATTTTGTTCCTCGTTAGTTAGTATTGGATAAGATTTTTAATGATGCCCATAGCATTTTAAATTACTAATCATTTTTAAATTCTCTCTTTCTTTTCCTCCTACAGGCCCCTTTTTATGAATCGACCATGGACCGTGTGCTTTGGCAGCTGCTGGTCCTGGTTATGACTGCGGTGGTTGTTCATGCATGTCCCAAATACTGTGTGTGCCAGAATTTGTCTGAGTCCCTTGGGACACTGTGTCCTGCTAAAGGCCTTTTGTTCGTACCAACTGACATCAACCGGCACACGGTAGAGCTCCGTCTAGGTGGAAACTTCATCTTACGCATTACTCAGCAGGACTTTGCCAATATGAGTGAATTAGTGGATCTGACGCTGTCACGCAACAGCATCAGTTCCATCCAGCCATTCTCCTTTGCTGACCTTGAGACACTGCGCTCACTGCACATGGACAACAACCGGCTGGCTGAACTGGGACCAGATGATCTACGGGGACTTGTAAACCTTCAATACCTAATTCTGAACAATAACCAGCTACGCCGCATCTCTGAACATGCTTTCCAGGACTTGGTGCCAGCAATCGAGGATCTTGATTTGTCATACAACAACCTGCAGATGCTGCCCTGGGATTCAGTGCGTCAGATGGTCAACCTGCACCAGCTCACTCTGGACCACAACCTGCTGGAATACATTCCTGAAGGTACCTTTACTGACCTGGAGAGACTTGCACGTCTAGACCTGACATCCAACCGCCTCCGGAAGCTTCCGCCAGACCCAATTTTTGCTCGGGCGCAAGATTCACTGCAGGAATTGGTGCAAGTCTCTACACCGTTTGCACCACAGCTTTCACTGAGCATTGGTGGCAATCCACTGCACTGCAACTGCGAGCTGCTCTGGTTTCGAAGGCTGGAGCGTGAAAATGACTTGGAAACTTGCGCCTCCCCTTCAAATTTGAAGGGGCGTTACTTCTGGACCATAAGGGAGGATGAGTTTATATGTGAACAGCCCCTTATCACACAGCACACACACAGGATGTTGGTTTTAGAGGGCCAAACAGCCAGCTTGAGATGCGAGGCCACTGGAGACCCAACTCCCACAATTCATTGGATAGCCCCTGACGACCGTCTCCTTGGCAACTCTTCTCGTATTGTGGTGTACAGCAATGGCACACTTGTTATTACCATTACTACATCAAAAGACTTTGGCACATTCACATGTATTGCTGCCAACGTTGCCGGGGAATCCACTGCTTCAGTGGAACTGTCAATCATCCAGCTGCCCCACATAAACAATGGAACAGGACAACCCAAATCCCGCCTCTCTGATATTACTGGAACCTCAAAGGCCACGCCCAAGGGCCAACCAGAAAAGGACAAGCCAGTTTGGGTTTCTGAGGTGACCGCAGACTCTGCCCTCATCAGATGGTCCATCAGCAAGGCAGCACCCAAAGTGAAAATGTACCAGCTGCAGTACAACTGCTCTGATGACGAAGTGCTCATTTACAGGTACAGTATTACAAATGACGCAGCATGAGCAGGGTTCAGGACTCAGTGTATTTAATATCAAAAAGGTATAGACTAAAAAAAGCAGCAGAGCTGTATGTCTACAGTCAGCAAACAGTACTGAAAAGTAGGAAAATAGTGCTTGTTTGCTAAGTACTGATGTTTTGATTCATTTGGAGAAACATGTTTTTTAGGAGGCACTGCCAGTTTTGACATGCTATGAGATAAGGGATTTCATATTTACTCGATCACCTACATCACCAGCTAAACCAGAAAGTGATGAATTTGCTTAGGGATAAGACTGTTATCTTTGATAGTATAACTTTGTTGCATTCTTCAGCGATCTACCCATCATCCCCTGCTAGGTCCAGTAAATAGTTAATCAAGCAGCTTTTTTATCTTATTTTTCTGACTGCCAATCATTCTGTTTTCATCAGGCATCCTTGGTTCAGCAAGACATCAGCTCATTTCCACTAGCCTTTCTCTTGAATTAAAGTGACAAAATAACAAATAAAGATATCAACTTGTTAGCTGAGATCATTTGCAAGCTAGCTAACACTAGATAAACTATTAGTCTGTATTAAGGACTAGTAGCTAGAATCACTATTAGAATAATAGAAGCATAATACTATTCTGCAAATACACCATGATTATAATACAATACATATAATACAATACTTTTGTGTACATTCGCACACATGGACATTACTGCACACGTATGTGCACTTGATCTGGATTGAGTAAGCTCACATCCACCTGACTTGGCACCAGGTGAATATTCCCTTGTGTCCAATGTTAGTCAATATGCGTTTTTCTATTACTGACACTTTTTAGTGTGGGTGAAAAACATTGTTTTCTTTTCATGTTTCCTCAACTCTGCTTTTATTTCTTTGCATTTCTCAAATCTCATGAGTAGCATTTGAGTCTTTTGGTCCCCAGGCCCATGATAATGATATAAAGTGTTTTACAGCATGCATGAATAGTGCTGTAAATCTGAGCAAGAGGAGCAGAAAAACCCAAGCAGAGAGAAAATCCAATTACTTAATGCCATTTAAATCATTTATCCATTAGTATCTGGGGAAATGTGTGACAGCTCCCTCCCTTCTGCTCAGTCCATTGGCTGGGAATCTGCACTTGCCATGTCTCTTAGGGCATTATGTATGTATCATCTGTGTTGAAATTGGGGTATAATTGTATAAAGTAGGTGTATTCTACTGTGAATAATATCCATGTGGTGTTATTAAGTGGTATCATTGTTACCACTGAGACCACTGTTACCACAGTGACATGTACTTAGATTTATTTTTTATTCCTGTAAAAATAAAACAGTTTGAGAATCCGGAATTTTTACAATCAGTTTGAAAGTATAAATGTTCATGATTGAAGTGATAGGTGGGTGGATGGATGGATGGATAGATGGATGGATGAAAGGAATGAATATTTAGAGAATTTTTAAAATAGATTGTACAGTTGTACTGCATTAATATAAAGATAATGTCAAGGTCAATAGAACACAGTATTGCTAAGTAGGGAACAGGACAGGATGGTTAAAGTCATCTAGCCTATTGCCATAGGGTAAATATAAGGGACTATAGATAGGAAGTGACATGTTAAATGGAAAGCCATAGTAATGTTTTAGCTGGATTGCCATAAGGCATCTATGACACACTTTTATCCCTCAGTGTCCATAATGTCACCCGCTGTGCGATTTAGTGTGCTTGTCTGTCTCTTCTTGTGATATATATCGCCATGCTGTCTGGGGAACTTTGCTTATTAGCTATTCATTGCTCTGGGTCTGTCTGCCTTATTAAAGCCCATGTTTGATTGACAGTAAACAAAGACAGCTCATCATGTCATTTTATTAAACTCAGTTATAGTGTGTTACAGCATGACTGTTATACAACAAGCGAGAACCTCAAGTGTTATGCCGTGAAAACTCTACTAGCAGCTTATGATCTGGGTAATTACTGCTGGGAGGACCTTAATTTAGGAGGAGTATGGTTCCTCAGCTCACAAAGAAATAACTAACATACTCTCATTAACCTTATCTATTTATTGAACTCTATAAGATATCTGTTGCTGTCTTGTGGTGTGTACCTTTCTGATAGATGTTATTTGGTTTGGTTAACCTATTACAGAGTTAATCTGACACCATCACAGAAAGAGCGCCTTAAGAGCGCTTAAGGCAGTCTCACTCTGCTTCTCCATGATTCCTTATTTCTTTTTAATGCGTCCATCCATTAGTGTTATTGTGAAGTTATGTTCCTGCTGCATTTGAGATCAGCTCATCGGCCAGGCCAGACAAATGTCAAGACCCATTTATCTCACTCTGCACACTTTCCATTCTCTCCCTGACTGTTCCAGGCCCGTTTACTATTTTTGCCTGCATAAAGACAATCAAATCTCCTTGCTACAGAGGAATCACTGTTGCAGGAGTACATTTGCATGACGTTAGTCCAGAAAGAGCCAGGCCAAGGAAACGGGCAAGAAGGAGTGATGTGTGAAACCAGAAGCATCTAGTGAGAAATGAGGGAGTAAAAATGAGCCACGAAATGGTGCGATGATTAGAGAGGGAGGAAAGATATGGGGAAAGAGGAGGGTGGGGAGAACATTTTGTTTATTGGTGTGTAAGTTTTATTAGATCAGGTCTGTGGCTAAAAGTGCAGATGGGTCAAAGGTGTTGCAGACAAGGTCCATAAAGCTCTTAGGGGAAAAGTGGGCCAATATGTGCTCACTGTTATAGTAACTGTTTCCTGATAGCTGCATTTCGTGTCTCATTCTCCATGATTAATGTTATGGCCTCATGCTGTCTCGAAAGCAAATCCTCGATCTTCCAAAATTGCCTTTCAGTGCCTGGAGCCCTGCTAAAACTTTCATTTCTTCCCATCTTAAACTATCACTTATTGTCCATACTAGTATGATAACCAGAACCAAACATGTCCCACCAGGGTTCCACTCTGTCTGAGGTTTTGAATTAAACTGAATTAACTGCTGGACAAAATCAATCTGTAATGGGTGCAGGGGAGATGGGAGTTTGAAATAGCCAGTGATATGTAGGAAATTCTGAGTGTAGCCTACTAGTCTACTAGATCTAATCACCAGAAGCCCTGAAATTTCACAGCATCTTCACATCCTATATAGATCTTACTATGCCATGGAAGCAGAGATGTACTCTCTAATGTGTGCACATATTAGAGAGAAATAGAGGTAGAGGGGTGATGTACAGAGCGGGAATGGCATCCAACACAGTCTAGTAATGGATTCCATTCCAAATATCTGATATCAAATACTCTCAGTGTGAAGTGCATGCCCCAGTGTGAAGGGCATGTCTCAGAGTGAAGGAGCTTTCATTCTGACAGTTGAATGAGTTGCAACTGAGAGGATTGCCATGACGGTCCATTTGTAAGACTATGAAATATTTCAGTCATATAGTGTCATTTTGAGATCATAAAGCAACTAGACCTGTCATTTGATTTTAAAGTTATCTGACCTATTAAAGCCATGTCAGTCTCTCCATAGTCCCTCACTCTAGAAATGCACAAGCAGAGTGGAATGCAGTTCAAAAATTAGCATCTGTGCCAACACTTTTGTAAGCTACATCTGATGAAATGAAATGCAATGGCACAGGGTTCAGCATTGCCACCTCACAATGCCAAAATCCCAGGTTTGATCCTGAGCTCGGTTTACTGTCTCTGTGGAGGTTCTGTGCATGTTCTCCCTATATCTGTGTGTTTTCCAAAAACATGCCAGTAGGTGAATTGGCTAAGACAAATTATAAATTGTAAATGGGTGTGTGATATTGTGTGTATGGTGCCCTGCGATAGACTGGCGTCCCGTCCAGGGTGTATTCCGCTTAACACCCAGGTTTCCCAGGACAGGCTCCAGATCCACTGCGACCCTGAACAGGATAAAGTGAAAGTGAGAAAGTGAGTGAGTGAGAGTACTAAAGTCCAGTGGCACAGATGTGGCACTAGCTAACTATGCAATGCTTGTAAAAATAGTGTAGTTAACACGTTAATAAGAATACATTATGCCAGAACTTCATAAGCAAAATAAATCAGATTTCATCCAAAACAAAGTGAGCTCAGCATCAGTTTTAAAGTTTGTAAAATCAAGCAGGTCTCTCACACTGAAAAGCCAGGCTGTTGTTTTACATTTGCTGACGCTTTTATCCAAAGCGACTAACTACTGAGACAATTATTCATACCTCTTCCCATTTGCCTTTGATTCCATTGCACTCTATTTTAACAAGATGTTTCTTTAGATGATTTTTTCCTCAGGCTATTTATTTTTGTGATAGTTAGCAAAGTGTTACTAAAAATGCTTACAGCACATTTAAGGTAATGGATGAATTATGCATAATACATTATATTCAGTAGGATTAACAAAGTTCCTCAGTTGATGGTGAAACTTTCATCGCATATCCAGTCACCTAGACTCAATGCTCCATAAAAGCCCATGGTATGAAAGTAATGTTCACCAGCACCCTGTCTTCTGACAATTGTCCAAATGTACTACTTAAACACTCGTCAGGCTTATTTATTTATTTATCCTGGATAAAATAGGCCGTCTGTTCACTGTGTTGCGGCAGATGGCTTAAAGAGCTAACACCAGTTATCTCAAAAATCATTCTCAGTTGTATGAAAAAAATCTTGTTTCATGTAATGTAGAAATGATCATAATCACAGTCCAAGCTTGAAACTCTTCCATCCTGTTTTTCAGATGCATCCTGCATACTCACCACAGATCAAATTAACAAGGAAGGCATTAACAGTAAAGCACTGGAGTAACAAAAACCTTTAAAAACAAAATCATACTGTCAAGTATTCCTGTATTCTGAGAATTTTTTCCCCACACAAAGAGCAAAATTACAGTAGGTTAAATTTCCAGAGGAGGTTAAGGCACTCTTTTAAGGGCATTATTTTAACACTATTGTATATTCATTTGAAATCCCCTTTAAGTGTTAATGGAAAGATAAGGACCTCTTTGAATAGTTAATGCAACAGTGCTATGCATCATGGCATGCTAATATAACACTCTTTTTGAGAGCATGTGTTATTGCACTGGGTTTGAAAACTGTGTTTCTTTCTTTTAAAGGATGATCCCTGCTTCTAGTAAGGCATTCCTAGTAAACAACTTGGTCTCTGGAACCCGCTATGATTTGTGCATCTTGGCAGCCTGGGATGACTCAGCCACTACGTTGACAGCCACCAGCATTGTGGGTTGCGTTGAGTTCTTCACCAGAGATGAGTACCCACAATGTCATTCTCTGCATGGGCAGCTACTGGGTGGCACCATGATCCTGGTGGTGGGAGGTGTGATCGTGGCTACCTTGCTCGTCTTCATCGTCATCCTAATGGTGCGCTACAAGGCTGGGGAGGGTGGGACATTGACTGCAGTTGGGGCTGAGATTCCTGTTAGCAAGTTAAGCGACATTGGTGATACCTACTCACAGACCAACGATGGGTGTCTGGGGCAGAATGGAGTCTTTATGCCCCCTTCAAATTCCAAAGCCAAACTCAAAGCCAAACCCAAGGTGAGTCTACGAGATGAGGTGGTGGAGTTTAAATGTGGCTCTCTCCAGAGTAGTATGAGCTCTCTATCCTCATCCTCGTCCTCCTCCTCTGCTGGTTCTGTGAATGCCTTGCACTCCTGCAGCCCCAACAGTGCTTTGGCCAACATCTGGAGGTCAGCGTCTCTCAAACCGCGAGGAAATCTGGACCATCTGTTGGGGGCCATTAACTCTCTAGAGATTAAGGGCCAGGCACCATCGGGAAACACCAAATCTGGCCGTGCAATGGCATCAACAGTGCCCCCTAATGATAAGGAGCCTCTGCTGGGCCGGACACTGGACTCCAAGTTCAGACGGAGTCACTCATTTGATGCGGGTGAGTTTGCAACATCGATCAGTGGTGTCTGGACCAAACGTAGCCTATCCATCAATGGTATGTTGCTCAAGGATGACATGGTTAGCAGCAGGGGCACTCTGGAGGGCTCGGAGTGGGTGATGGAGAGTACTGTGTAGATTGTGTACAATACCTTCAAGCTGACATCCTGCCCTTGTGTCAAAGAAAAATCAAGGGAATAAAGCCTCTGTTTTCCCATGCATGGAATTACATATCTGTTCATCAAATATTAAAACATATATCCACTATACAATGTGCTGTATTGGACAGGCAGTAATAAGCTTTATGTTCTGGTGAATAAGTGCATTTGTGTGGGTGTGTGTGGGTGTATTCATGTGTGTGACATCAAAGAGTGTGTGTTGAGCAGCTACTCAGCTCTCATGAATGAGAAAGTTCAGGTCATATACCCTTGGGATTCTGCCATTCATCAAGGTCATTATAGTGTGGCCAGATACATGACTGTTAAATGACAGTTAATGAAAAAACTGCCAACGCTCGCTCTACTGAAGAGTACTGCAAATTCAGTCTGTACAGAAATATATCTGTGGTACAAATAATATTTATAAATTTAATGAAGTTAAATATATATCTTTTATATTTTTATCTCAACAGTGTCATACCAGTCTTTCTCAAAGGGAAGAGATAAAGAAGTCACAGAACTTTCATACATTTTTTGTTTCATTCCCTTTTCTCTTCTTTTTAAACCACTCATGTCCTAATGGAATCATCTGCAAAGTTTCTGTTGAAAGATTCACAAATCTTTAATTCAATTTTATTTTACTTAATATTAAAGTGTAACATCCCATTACATTTTCTGTCACATAATAAGTATACATTTTTTCTCTGTGCCTATATGTACAAAGGAGCTGGAAAATACCTGATAATTTTTGCCATAAGAAACAATGCCTATGTAAATTAATGAAGTGTTAAGAAGTCCTGGCTTCTGGCCAAGAAACTGACATCAAGCCCTGGCACAGTACATACATTTTCTGTGATGTCCTGTAAAATAGAATTTCCGCTTATTTCAAACAGTACAATCACACAACTACACAACTACAAATGATGCCATATCCACCAGAGAAGTCTACATATGTTTGACAAAGCTCTAATTAAAGAAATCAGGACAATGATCTTGCTTTTGAATTACTGGATAATATTTGTAATATGACATGTCTTAGAGTTACCTTCAGGAGCCAGTGAGAGATAATTCCAATGCCAATCATCTCAATCTAATTATATGTGTCAGATGGATGTGTGAAAATGTCACAGTCCAACTCTGCTGATAGTGGCAGACACTGGATTGACGTCAAGCAGGAGTGGACTGTGCACTGCTTCCTTGAAATGAGCATGCCATGCAAAAACGTATTATGTTGTCATTGCCATGATTCTCAGTCCCAGTACTGAGGACTGGATGCACTGCATATTTTAGTGTATTTTCTGTCCTAACACATCATTACATTCATGAAGGACAAACAGCTGGGCACAAGTATACCCAACAAATGTACACAATGTTCCCCTTACCCCAAACCTACTCATGTTTAGTGACCAAAGTTTGCTTTTTTAGGTTTGAGGACAAGATGACTAATTAGAAATGGAAGTTGTGGATGCTAATATAGTTCCAAGTCAGACTTAATTTCCCAAATATGGACTTTCTGTGCATACAATCCCTATTATCCAGAAACAACATGGGAAATGATTAAACTAGTATTACAATTATAAGAATGAGAAGTAGAAGCATTCGTTGTTCCTTCTGGTTTGGTTTCAAAGAGGTTAAAAATGATTTTATGATTTTATGATTTTGTTGGATCAAATACTGTATATAAAGTTTTGAGAATGTATGTATGAGAAAGACGGTGAGTGAGATACCCTTCCATTATTTGTCAGCTACATTGGCGTTGTAGCTCCACTGAATAACCAGTGATACAATTGTCCATCATATAGCACATTTCAGCTGATTGACTACATTCAGAGTCAGGGGAACATTGTGCAATTTTTTTTTTGTAATATTTCTTTAATATTATAAGTTGATGAGTAGAATTAATGTTTACCAGAATGGTTATTGAGAACAACTGTTTTTATTAAAATTAATTTTGAAGTCTGAAAACACACATCAGTCACCTACTTAGTTATTAATAAAACCTGCAGAGCTTGTGTCATGTTTAAGACCCATATATAAGAATTTGCATGGAAATTAATTACCGTTAACATTAGCATCTACAGTATAATCCACTTGAATAAAAAAAAAATAGAGCAGATCATTGCTTGTTACTTCTCTGCAAATTTAATTGTTAGTGAAACTGATACATTAAGGTTTTACTGGTTAAGGTTAGAGTGATGGTTGGGGTTAGTACTTGTAACTCTAGTTCTAACTTTATTCATATGACATAAACAGGTGTGCACCTGTTTTTTTTTTGTTTTTTTTTCTTTACAATTGCTGACCATAACCCATCCTCTCAAGGTAAGTGCACCCAATAAATTGGAAATGTGATATGCATGGATCAGTTACACTCAGCAGAATCGAAACTTGGAATGTAAACAGAATATTAATATATTATGCTGATTGAACAGATAATGTGTTCTAAACTCACACAAACAGAGATATGAATAGGAGGAGCACTACTTTTTGTTTGTTTGTTTCTTTCTTTGTTTGTTTGTTTTTTAAGAAAGCTTGCCAGAAAGGTTCACAAGGCCTCTGAGTGGGACTAGAAGTGTGCCTCGTGACTGGGATTCTAGGGATGCTAGTTGGTAATTGCTTTCATGCGGGCACAAGCAAGCAGTCAGATATGAAGCTTGTGGGATAGTGGTCACAGGAGCTTACCTTCAGCTACTAGTTTGTATATGTTTTTGGGAAATAGAACCAACTAAATGAAAGAAAATATTACTACTAAGAACCGTGCAAGAACAGTCCTACGCACGTCTCTAATTGAGACTAATTATGAACCTGAGTGATGTAGCTGATGTTGAGGAACTGTCAGAGCCAGAATTCACAGAGACCATGCTGACAGTGGTGCCATTTCTACCTAGGGTTCATATTTAAGCCACGGTTTAGGCCATGACCACTTTGGGTTTATCGAAATACAGATACAGGTACAGATATTTGTAGCACTAAACAAGTGCTGATACAGATACAGATATTTGTAGCACTAAACAAATACAGATACAGTTGTTGCTTTACTCCTTCGATTCCTACAAATTCTGTGCTAGATTGGGATGCAGTGGTGTGTTATTTTCTCGTTGAACTAATATGTAGACTTCTCTCATCTTTCAGAGAATTTGCAGTTTTTATCATCCACTCACTCAATTACACAATCATATTCACACATAATTCAGACTGGTTGCTTGACACTATAAAAAATGGTTTTTTTTTTTGTACACTTGGGTGAGAGTGTGTAACGGGAAATTGTACAGTAGCATTTTACTCTCATTGGACACTATCTAAAGAAGGATATTTTCACTGTGTTGTGTTGCTGTATCTATACAAGTCTTGCTAAATGTGAGACTGTGTTTCCTTGATCAATCAGATCACATTTTGTTTTTGCTAAAAAAAAAAAAAAAAAAAAAAAAAGGATAAATATCATTTTATGTAATAATATATTGTTTGTCCCAAGCCTTTCTCTCCCCAAGTCATCACATTCTCTAATGTTTTGGAACTGAATTATACACTTGAATTCTCTATGAATAAAAAGTACTTATATGATTATAAAATGTTTTGGGGATCATTTCTCTGCTTATAAAAAGTATTTGTTTTTTGTTTGTTTAGATTTTTTTTTGGCATTTCTGATTTTAGCAGAGAAAAAAGTACTCTGAACAGCAGAAAATAATATGAAATCTACATTTGTCTGAGATTTGATGGTCTCGGGGCTGTTTGGTCAAGCTCTTCAAGATTTGTGTTCAAGTGACTCAGTTTGACCAGGCAGATCAGATTTCATTTGGGGGTTTTTTCAGCATTTGGTGTGTGGCATTTCTCCACATCAGACATTTGTGATAAGAACAAGAAACCGCCACGAAGACAGGTAAGGGAAGACAGTGAGAAGTAAACATTGCTTACACCACCCTCTTCGGACCACCGTCGTGGTCACTGGTGTGAACACTGATTACATTCAGAAGTGTGACAGAACATCACTCATACAGTATATATTATTCATCACAGTGCTGTTGGACTGAAATCAGATGGAATTGACTCTTATTGAGTAACATATGACTGGGAAAAAATGTGTGTTTAAATCCATATAAATGCTAGGGATACCATCTGTAGGTATTTTACACAAACTGAGCATGTTTCAGAAGCACTGTTCTGTTAAATGTTCTGTGGCCTCAGTAGCTGTAATGTTGTCAAGTTTCTCTGCTGCACTGTCTTTAGTTCTGATATCACTGTGACAAGCAAAGAAACACATACAGTTTCCAAATGATCAGGATATGCTCAGTAAAATCAAGATGTATTTTTCTGCAGTTTCCAATGTACTGTAGTACTCAATGTGATAGATTCAACTTGTATTCAGCCAATCTCACCAATCAACAATGGCCTTCATTTATCAACCTGGATATGAATAAATTTATTTGTAAATCATTCACAGGAGTGGTATTCATTAAATTCCAGTTATTTTGGGTAATATTTATATATGTAAATTAAGATATAAAGACACTAATGAGAACCTCAGTTCAGGCTTCAAATTTTATAATTGACATGAGTAACTGAAAATTTAAGTATAATTCGCTTATTTATTTCAATTTATTTATTTTTGTGAAATTTGTTTCACTCTTTTAAAAGAAAGCAGTCCAAAACAAATACATAAATTAGGACAATTAGTATCCAAATCTTGACTGATTGGGGTTCAAAAATGTGAGACCACATTGTAAATCTGTGTTTGTTTGTTTGTTTGTTTTTTTGTTTCATTTAAAATTGGAAATAAACAGAAGGTTTTAGAATTTTTAAACATTTACAACAAAGAAAGTACATGTTCAATATCTTAAATATTTAAGATTCTGCACTATTTCTAGGTCCCTATTTAAATGTGAGCAAATTTGTGATATTGACCATATTAACTGCTTTGTACAAAAGGTCAGGTTTTCCTTATGCCTAATCTCTTCTAGTGAAAAATGTGTTCAGACAACACTCCGATGGATTTGAACTAAAATGGATCATAAGGGTTTGCACAAACTTGTCCATGCCAGCTCAAGTGCACACTGTCATTAAAACAAAAAGGGGACATAGCAAACACTAAGAAACTCTGAAATTCATGTAAAGATTTCAAAGATTCTACTTTTCACTCAAGGTGTTGTCAATAATATAATTTGTAATGAAAATTGTTGTATTAAATTAGAAAAGCATTTTCACTAGTGGTCTCAGACCTTTGGACCCCACTGTGTGTCACTTTGCCATCGCATAACTCAACCTGTAAAAGTAGAAGTTGTTTCTCTACAGGTTATTGGGAGCTGACTTGATACAGCAGGTATGAGTAGTAAAATACTAGGCTACTAGAAATTCAAATAAATGATTCTGAAATGAAACCAGGCATTTCTCATTTGATGTTAAAATGCATATTTGCTTCTCATAGTGAAGTCCTAAGCATCAGACAACGAGGTTATTTTAATGGCAGTGTGTGAGTGTGACAATTCTTTATTTTGTTTAGCAAAAATGAAGAGGAGAAAGCTTATTTAACGGCTACCTACACACTCAAACAAGCATACCTTCCATACCAGACAACAGTAAGCACATGCACACACACCATATCTTTTCTTTTTCTTTTCTGGGGGCACTAGGTACATTCATGGCATATGGAAGACACCCTTATGCAGAGTGACTTATATCTGTCTCATTCTCAAAACTCAGTTCGGATTTGAACTCACAACCTTCTGACCAGTCACCCATCATTTTAACCACTAAGCTACAACTGCCCTAGGGACATATTATGTTAGAAATGATAGAGATAGAAAACATAGACAGTGATAGAAAAAATTATTAAAATAAAAAAATTGTGAACAAAAAAAAATTTGGTAAAATAAATAAAAATTGTGGTTTGGGTGAGGGGTGACATTACTTGCTTATATTATTTAAATTGCAAGTCTCTTAAATCCACCAGAAAAAGGACACTTGACAAAAGTGAAAGCAGCCATTATTCTCACCTCCTACTGAAGACTTTGTGCCAGTAGAGAAGTAACATAAGGCAGAGACATTAATCAGGACATCTGTGCGTCTGATCAATCGATGGTCTGCACTATGTTTAGCTACACCCGTATGTCCTGGCTCGGTGAGCATACTACCTGGGTAAAAACGGTAATCAAATTTAGCATGGGTACTTAAGTATGGCATGGCTCACTTGGCGCTGGAAATAGCAACAACACAGGGGATTATGGGTAATTTGCTGAGCCATGCCACAATGGCTGGTGGAAAAGCACTATTAGAAAACGAGCTCCTGTGTAGTGAGCAGGATGCCACTTTGAAAACTGCCAGAGAGACAGAAAAAGCAAGCTCTTTAAACTTCGCAGTCGGGTTATTTTGAGACATTGGAGTAAAAAAAACATGTTGGAGGAAAATACCCAGCTCTTTCTTCCTGGTCCTGGGGAGAAACTAAATGATACATTGATACATTTGCTGAGATTTGATGATTTTCTTAGGGATGCTTAGAAGCTGCAGCACTAGGAATCCAAGATACAATGATACATTCTGACTCTACATCTACAGGATCATTATGGCCATGACACACTCTTTCATCTTTCAGAGTGAGGCCTTTGATCCAAGCAAATCCATGGTGATGTATACTTCATGATGTCCTCAATGTCTTTTATCCACATAGCCTCTAAAGCTGTTGTATAAATACATTCATACATAACCAAAAATCTGACAGTGTGTCCACTGTTATGTCTACTTATATATCTACGTATATGTATAATTCAGTGCCTCTTAGGAGAGACAAACTCAGAATAGACTATGTTCAGCAGCTTCTTGAGAGCTGAGTAATGCGAGAGAAAAAACGTGAGAGGAAAGTGGGAAAAGTGTTAATCAAGGATACTGCACCACTAAGCGTCCTGTATTAGCAAAACTATCAGAACCCTTACTGATAATCTAATACAAGGTTTATAGTTAGTTTGGTTAGCAAGACTGATTTAGCTGGATTGCCTGCTGGATAGTTACTTACTGATATGCTCACAGTTCTCCCAAAAATATATATACAGTGGATATAAAAAGTCTACACCCCCCTGTTAAAATTGCAGGTTTTTGTGATGTGAAAAATTAAACCAAGATAAATCATGTCAGTCGTTTTCCACCTTTAAAGTGATGAAGCAGTCAACAAAATTCAAGTGAAAAACAAACAGAAAATGTTTAGGGAAAAAACGAAAAAGAAAAAAACTGGTTGCATATGTGTACACATCCTTTTATAATGGATCTGTAGGATTTTCTTGACATCTTGGCTTTAACCGACTGCTGAAGACACAAAGAGGTTAGAAAGCATGTACGGGAATTTATTGTCAAAATGTATCGATCAGGAGAGAGTCTTCTGAACTCTTCTGAACCATACACCAGGTTTAGACCATACACCGATTACAGTGAGGGGAAATAAGTATTTGGACAATTTTGTTTTTGTTGTTTAATATACTTCCACTGCACATATCCACTAGAAATTTCCACACATAATGTCTTTTGACTTTGTATTTGTAAATATGAACAAAGAATATTTATTCAAAACCATAAATAAATAAATATAGTTTTATAAAATTAAATTGATAGAGAAAAAAGTATTCAGACACAAATTACCAACACAAAATACCAACATTAGCACCACATCAGTGCTGCAAAGCTGTTGTTGTCAGGTACATCTCTGAGAAGTCTGTGGTAACTAGTCATTAGCTTTTTGCAGTACAGTAACTCAAATGTTGCTTTATTCCACGTAGCAAATCATGTTCAATTCCCAAAGGATATGAGGGTCCTTCTGATGGACTCACATTTTCAAAGTTCTCTACGCATTTTGAAATTCAAAGCAAGTGAGGAGATTGGCTAGGCCAATCTCGCTGTATATTTGTGGTCGTCTTGTAGAAACATCTATCGTCTCCCCAATTCAGTTTCAGATTCAAATTTTTCTCAAAATGTGACGAGCTGAAAGGAGATCTATTTTTGCTTAGTCTTTTATTCCAAAAGAGTTCTGATTTGTCTACAGTAAATGCTTTTAGACGCACTCCTCTGTGCTTCTTTTTTAGCTGAGGAGATTTGCATAGGGTGTAGGAATGGAGATTACTGTGGTGCAGTTCATTGCTTATTGTTCTCTGACTAACTGTTGTTTCTGCTGCTTTCAGGTCATCCTACAACTCTTTTGAGTGATTGCTGGCTCCTCTCTTACTTTCTTTGTCATTAGTCTGAGGGTGCATTTAAATTTTTTGTGGCACACCTGTTCCGTGAACTTTCCACCCGCATATTATTGAACCAATTGTATTGACTGGGATATTTAAGGTCTTCGCTAAGGCTCAGTAGCGTTTTCCATTCGAGTGTTCTAAGGGCTCCTTTACCTTGACACCATGATTGTTACTTGTTGCGTGAAATCTTCCCACTCAGTGTAAATGACTTTTGTAGTGATACAAGGTGCAGTTTGAACAAGAACATGTTTTTTTTCAGCATTTATATCTAGAATGTGAGTTATTTTTAGGTAACATTATATATATATATATATATATATATATATATATATATATATACTTTAATGTACCGTCTAACTACTTTTTCCCTATCAATTTTATTTTGTTAAATATGTCTTTATGCTAATGAATACATACAGTCAGGTCCATAAGTATTTGGACAGTGACCAAGTTTTCATAATTTTACCGCTGTACACCACCACAATGGATCTGAAATGAAGCAATCAACATGTAATTGAAGTGTAGACTTTCAGCTTAAATTCAAGGGGTTTCAAGGACTCTGTAAAAAATGTCTGTAATTCCTAAACGGTTAATGTAATATTTTTGTTAAACTCCTTTATTTAAATGATTGCTTCATTTCAAATCCATTGTGATGGTGTACAGAGGCAAAATTACAAAAATTGCATCACTATCCAAATATTTATGGACCTGACCGTATTTTACTCATATTTAAGTCAAAAGACATTATGTGTGTGAATACTTAATTCCCCTCACTGTAATACCCCCATCACCCTAATCTTTGCCAGTGATATTACTTTGTCAATTATACATGACATGAAAATTCCTATGGATTTTTTTTTTATTTACCTGGAAAATTATTGAATCCTTTTTAGGTCCTATTCACTTCACTGGTAAAGGTGATATGTGAGAAGTTGTTGCAGCTTTTCATTAAATGTTCGTATGCTTTTACTTGCTTCAGTTGTAAATGATCAAAATGCACAGGTGATTAACCCTCTGTAACACTTGTTGGCTCTTACAAATTGGTATGCATTGCAATCATGACACAGAAACCTGTTAGTGGTAGCTCAGTGGTTTATTACAGCAAGATTGTGATCCTCAGCTGCTCTATGCTTGCATTTGGTTTTACCACACCCGTAAATGTCTTTGGATAAAAGCATGTAATGAGTAAATGTATGCAAATGTTTGAGTGTTCTACTTGTCTGACCTGAAATCCATTTTCAGTGTCACCAAACCATTATGTGAGGCTCTAATATTGTAATGAGATCACAGTGTGAATCACACATCCTTGATTGGAATTAAGTAAGTATGAAATTGTGTTTTGTTCTTTTAAAATAATGTTTACATAATTACCAGTTGGTGGCAGTAAATCAGACCCAGCAAAGAAAGTGATTAATTATGCAGCTTTTAGTTTATCAGCATGTCCAATCTTTGTACTTTTTCCAGTATTAGATAAATACGTTATCTAACTAGTAGATAATTTACTTAGCTAAGCGTGTAGTAAGCAATTATCTTGATTAACCTTAATAGCACTTATACTGCAATGATAATTAGAGAGAGAATGCAATGTTTAAAAAAAAAAAAAAAAACTCACTGATTAGAACAAATGGTGGCATTGTGGCACAGCTCCAGGGTCCGTGGTTCAATCATGAGCCTCCGTTACTGACTCTGTAACTCATATGTTTCATATGTTAGGTCCACATGGGTTTTTACTGGGTTCTCCACTTTCCTCTAGCTGTCCAAAAACATGCCAGTAGGTGGACTGACAGCCCTAAATTGCTCTTATAAGATCACTATAAGATATAGTGAATACTCTGTTATATCCACTTTATTCTTATCCACTTCTGTTGGAATAGAACCACAATTTTCTCAAGATAGGACACTTCAAAGCCAAGCATTCTCCACTCGGGAATCAATTTTAGTCTTCTCACACTTCCCTCTGTAAGGTAAGGCACTTCGGTCTTTTTAAATGCTGCAGTAAAATGGGAAGGTCCTTTGTTGCAATTTTGATGCGTTTAAGAGAGTCAATTCTTTAAAGTACTTCTTCTCACTAAGGGTGATTGCTCCAATTGTCTATGTATATTGGTATCTCTCTCGCCCTGTCTCTCACATTCTGACAGACTAAGCCAGGAAATCAATGCATTTTGCAAAGCATCTTGCCTGTTGTACTGATGGCACTGTATGGGAACTTCAGTCAAGCAGATCTGCACTGAATCTCTGTTAAAACACAGAAGCATTAGGCTACAATCTAATCTCATCCAAAATTCAGGGATCAAGTGAGTGCAATTTCTAGAAGTTAAATTATGAGGAAAGCTACAGCTAATGTCTTTAGTTGCGGTATATTTAATAGTGGGTTTTTATCACAATGTAGGCATTGCTAAGGCTTAGTGTACAAAGAAAGCCATTCTTTGTCCCAGCTGTTCCAGTCATGAATATCATATGGAACATTCCCATCCAAATGTTTTTAAGTAAACTTTTAAGTAAACTATACTTACATGAAAATCCTGTGGCTTACAAGGAACCGATTGAGATGTAAGAATGAAAAATATGTTTTAATAAAAACAGAATTTTGAAATATTAAAATATTTCTAAGAGTTCTCCAGAGTATTAATGTTAATGTTTATAAATAAAGTGTATGAATAAATGAAGGGAAGAAGGGAGGGAAGGAGAAAAGGAAAAAAGAGATACACTTTAATCACAGAGAACCACTATAATCACAAAAATATTGTAAAAGTCAGCAAAAGAATGTGCAGATTGCTGTGTGTTTTCATGATCTACTGTTCTGCAGAACAGCAGCAAAAACACAACGTCATCAAAGGAGCAGCAGCCAAACACTCACAGTCGTGTGCTGCATACAAAGCTGCAACAAAGAATTTAAAGTACTACTTTTTACTAAATATCGGGTCAAATGGGAGCTTTGACATGAGCTTCTACCACTCTTTAGCACTTTCACATTTCTGTTGTTTCCATTCAGGTGTTTTTATTTGCAAATTCACTTAAAAATGATGCAAAACGCAGGTTAAGCTTGTCCAGACAAATGGCTTCCTGTTGTAAATGTGACTCAGAAAAGGTAAACAATAAAGAAAGTGCACTACTGTCCTCTGGTGTCCATGCGAGATGAAATACTCAAACCAGCCCATCTGGCAAAGATGCCATGGTTAAAGTCACTGAGATCACTTTTTTTTTTTTTTCCATTCTGATGTTTGATGTGAACACTAACTGAAGCTCTTGAACTGAACCATGGCATCTTTGCCAGATGGGCTGGTTTGAGTATCTCTATATTGGTCTGAATATTTCTATATTGGTCTGAGTATCTCTATATTGGTGTGAGTATGTCTATACTGGTTTGAGTATCTCTATATTGGTCTGAGTATTTCTATATTGGTCTGAGTATTTCTATATTGGTCTGAGTATCTCTATATTGGTGTGAGTATCTCTATATTGGTGTGAGTATGTCTATACTGGTTTGAGTATTTCTATAGATGGGCTGGTTTGAGTATCTCTATATTGGTCTGAGTATTTCTATATTGGTCTGAGTATCTCTATATTGGTGTGAGTATCTCTATATTGGTGTGAGTATCTCTATATTGGTGTGAGTATGTCTATACTGGTTTGAGTATTTCTATAGATGGGCTGGTTTGAGTATTTCTATAACTGCTGATAGAGTTATAGAAATTCTAGAGATTATACAAAAGGAGTGAAAAACAAAAAACATCCTGTGTGCAGAGGGTCTGCAGGCTGAAACACCTTGTTGAACACCTGTCCCATTACGGATTATCTCCGCATCAGTGAAAAAACAGCAGAGGATTGCTTTTTTTAAGAATTAAAAGCTGACTTTGTTCAGAAGTGAATGTAATTGCGTATTCTCTCTGCATGTCACTGTAAAATATAGTCACTATCCTATCACAGACTTAAAGCCGTACTCGGGGTCGTGGATCTAGTTGGACAAAAAGAAAACAACGTGTCATTATAAGTCACCATTTGCATAAAGGAAAGCACTTTAAGGTTTGGGCTCATTGTTTCTTCATTCCTTCATTGAATCCTCAATCAGAATTACTAAATGATAAAAGTGACTAAAAGTCTTACAGCACAGCAGGACTTAAAATTTATCCAATTTCTTACTTTGCACCTTCAGACATCGAGGCATTTGTTTATGTTCTTGTAGATGATTTAATTTAAAAAAATTATAAAGAAAGCTTTCACAAATATACAGCTTTACTAGGCATGACTTACCACATTATTGCAGACACAACACTGGGACAGTAACAGAGTAATATCTCCACCTACTGGGTATTGAATTAAGTATGTTATTCACAAAATGCTTCAAGTGAGGAGTTGAAGCAACATTTATCGGTGAAATTCCAGACACCCATCCAGCTGCATGTACATACAGCCTGTTGACTGTTTTTCACTGAGGAGATAAAGTGATGTAAATGCTGGACAGTTTCCAGATTAGTGCTCAGGGGACTAAAAACATGAAAGCCCATGAAAATACACTATATGGCCAAATGTTTGTGGACATCTGACCATCACACTCATATGTGGTTCTTCCCCAAACTGTTGCCACAAAGTTGGAGCCACATATTTCCACATATGATATCTTTGTATGCTGTAGCGTTAAGAGTTCTCTTTGTTGGATCTAAGGGGCCCAAACCTGTTCCAGCATAACAATGTCCCTGTGCACAAAGGGAGCTCCATGAAGACACGGTTTGCCAAAGTTGGAGTGGAAGAACTCGATTGGCCTGCTCAGAGCCCTGACCTCAACCCCACCTCTGGGACACCCGACATCAGTGCCTGATCTCACTAATGCTCTTGTGGCTGAATGAGAAAATCCTCAAAGCCACGCTCCAAAATCTAGTGGAAAGCCTTCCCAGAAGAGTGGAGGTTATTACAACAGCAGACATAATAACCTGTAAATCTGGAATAGGATGTTCACCAGGCACAGAGGTCTTTTGGTCATACAGTGTACATGAGATCGGTTTTGTTATAATAAAAAGATAAATAAAAGAGTATAAACTTAATGTACAAGATATAATTTAATTTATGCAAATAAAATTCTTTTAGATGGGACTGAATAGTCTTAGTAAACAGATAACAAGAATCATATTATACCACACATGTCTGTTCAGTTCAGGAACATATTCAGTTTGTTAGAAGCCGAAATAAATAAATAGAGTAAAGATAACAAGCCCATCTGTTATTTTTATACTTTGCCCGGTAAATAAATAAATAAAAACGGTTATCGCGAGATTACAAAAATAAGTCTGTGTGCACTTATTTGTGAAAGATATACTCACTCACTCATTCTGCAAGCTTCTCCTTACGCCTGCAAGTCTGTATGGATTTTGAGGAGGAACAGAAGTCTCCTATTTCCCTCAGATGGCTGGTAAACAAAATAAAACGTTATAGGCTAGTAGGCTAAATGTGGCGGCATGCCATCGCCATGGCAACAGGCAAACGCGCTCTCGCACCGAACACTTCCGTGTATGAGGAACGTCGCCTCTGCGCATGCGCACTGATCCGGCACTGCAGGGACATCCTCATCCTCCTCCTCATCATCATCATTGATAGTGACAGCTGCGCCTGAATGCCGAGAAAGGACTAGTCCACGATGAGGTGATGTTACAGCACGAGAAACACGCTGCGTCCATGAGCATCCTGTAATTAGGTATTATGTACATATTAGGTATTAATTACATGAGTTTACATGTATTTATTTGACGAATGAACGTGACTTTTAACGCTGACAGACTTTTAACGCTGACAGGCTGAACGTGTTCTCAGTTCTCCCATAATACCTGGTGTAGCCTGAATAGATGGATGACACATGCAAGGAGCGAAAACTCCTCTCTTTTCTTTTTTACCAAGCTGTGCGGGACCATAAACCTGTGTGGATGTTGGAGGACATGCGCAACATGGAGACATTTCACTGGGAAGAAGGCACCCGGCAACGGACGTACACTCCTTCCGAGGCGCTTCTGTATGCCATCGTGCACGACCACCGAGCTTATGCACAATATTTGCTGAATCAGTTCTCAGATGGTGCTCTTGCCATGCCAGGCAAGAATTTCTGCTGCTGTCCATCTTCTGCTCCACACTTGGCCATGGCTGTCCGCTACGAAAGGAAGGACATCATGGCTCTCATCCTTCAGGTGGCACATAGAATGCCCACTCTGCGCTCATACATGAACCGAGGTGGATGCAACCACATTGAGGATGGCAAAACTCCACTCCATCTGGCATGTGAATTATCACACTCAGAGGCTGTCATAATGTTATTGGGAAATGGGGCTTCACCGCAAGCTGAGGACCACAATGGTATGACACCTCTGGATCTCATCCTCGAGCAGCTCTGGACCTCCAAAGTGAACACAGGCGCCAAGAAGCTGTGCCTTGAGAGCCTGCTCATGTTCATGCCTGAGGTGCGGTTCAAAATGAAGAGCTCACTGGAAAAGGATCCACAGTGCTGGTCCAAAGTTCTGGGAGAGGAGAAGTTTAACTACCTAGTCGGGAGAATTCCAGGAACACTCTTTCTCATTGCTATGCAAAGAATCCTGTCTCGACTGCCTCCCCAAGAATTTCCAAAAAGTCTGGACAAACTGCCCATTCCAGCTTCTCTGAAAACCCTCACACAGCCCTTAATGCAGACCTAACAGTGGCCTAAGTCCTATTGAAACATACTTGGAAACTGCGTGTGTTTTTTTGTTTGTTTTGTTTTGTTTTGTTTTTCTTTTCCTATCTGGATGGCATGAATTTAACATGTATGTACTGTGTGTGTGTGTGTGTGTGTGGCATGAAATGAATGATCAAAGCTATCACTGTAACTTGGGTAAGCAAAAACGTCTTCCTGTTCTCAGATTAAATAATGGAAACACCTCTTTTTTTAAAAAATAAATAAATAAATAAATAAATAAATAGGACAATATTTTTATGTGACTAAAAGTAACTGAAAAAGCAATGTATGTATTTCCTAATGGTTTTAATGATTATGCAATTACTTATAATGCATTACTTTTGAGAACATGCTTGTATGTGTCTTACTGGAAAACTGTTTTTTCCTCCTCACTGTTTATCAGCATGGTTTTAAATGCAAAAAAAATGTAAACAGTTTAAAGTCAAAAGACTGATCTTGATTAGAAAACCGTTATAACATTATAATGTTTTCTGTATTTGATAGTGTGTCCAACTGAAAGGCAGTAAAAAGACAGATGTCTTCTCAGAGAATTCACTCCCATAATTCTGTTCACTGGACAGCGATATACTTTATATAATTTTTAATTTACAATTGTAAGGTATGTTTTGAATTACATTATCATGATACAATTATGACAATACAACTATTGAAAGAGAGACAATTATTATATGAAAATCTGGGCACGTGCCTACCAACAATATTTAATATGCAAATCTGGAAGTGTTTTCTTCTGTGTACTGTCCAGCTGTGATTTAACTGTAACCATTATTAAGTCAAGTTATTTACCTATTGTGGATAAAAGAACAAGGGATATATGAATTAAAAAAAATCTTTCTGACCTCTTCTGAAATCATTCTGAAGTGTGTCTGTGTGTCTGTGCAATGCACACACAAATTTACATGCTCACTTTTTTAGCAAAGCTAAATATCATGAAACCTATCTTGTATAGTGAGAAATTGTGAAAAGGCCTAAAGTATCGTGATATAGGGTTTTTTTTTAACAATTTAAATGGCCAGTGGTATGACCCAAAAGTTTGCTATGTTTGTAACAAAGGCCCTGCAATTTCTTAGCAGTGGGTAAAATTTTATTAGTGTGTTCTGTAAACCACATTTGCATTGCCAATTTTCAGATTAAAACACTGCAGAAATTAGTCTGAGTAAAAAAAAATATATATACTTTTTTTTTTTAAAGTAGTCTCTGATTCCCCTTTTCTTTATTATGTTGAGTACATTTGTCCTGCTTGAGCTTACATTTTTAGATGAAACTTTTCTGATTAAAGGAGGGCAAAAGTACCTCAAAACAATGGAACAGACCTGAAAAATGTTTATCTAGGTAACAACAAAAAACAATACATTAATCATAATGATGATGATTATTATTATTTCATACTTCAAACTAAGGGTATGTGTCCCCTCACTTTTGTGAGCACATTAAAATAAATTTTTTAAAACCAAAATTATACAATTCTGGTCCAGTCATGCAATAGGCGAATCATTTACTTTATTAAGATCAGGCAGAACCAGTACAGAGCTCCTTGAAATGAAAAAATATGAATACATTTATAAAATGTAATCATTTAGTTATTAACAAAACAATTTTAATCAGAATTTATGTATTATTTTCTTTCCTCTCTTCTTATTTTTTTTAACTTATTTTATTTTAACATTTTTTCCAGTATAAATTGCTAGATTTTTTAGGCAATCATAAATTTAAAAAAATATAAAGGCAAGATGATACATACAAATAAATTACAACTGAATGAAAATGAAAAGTCTGCACATTAAACTTTCCTTGCTTTTTAGAGTTTAAGCTTCACAACAGCACCTTTCGCACTGTCTGTGTGTGGATAAGGGCCATCCTAAACTGATCAGTGCTGGGGCCTACTCTCTTTAAAGACACTTCTCTCCACAATTAAGAATAAATGAACTAAGCAGTAAAGACATCTCTGCATCTACCAGTTACAGTTTACTTCTCTCCTAGAAAAAAATAGGAAAATTGAATGGTTTCCATCATGTAATGAGAAATGGCTTAATGGTTTCCATCAGATTCCATTAGGAATCTCAAACAGGAACTTCAGGTCCTTCTTTCATGGGTGACACTTGCCATCAGAATAAAATTAGATGAGAGAAAACTAGATCAGGAACTATACACACATGAATTAAATAAATTAAAAAAAATGTCTCCCAATAACTCGTGTTTTAGCCTAGTAGTATTCTTAGACCATAGTTATTTGGATTATTGTGAGTATGTTAGTTATATCAGTTCACTTTTGTAAGTCTCTGGATAAGAATGCCTGCTAAATGCTATAAATGTAAATACATAATCTGTTGCCCTTAGAGTCAGAAGGAGGCAATCATTGAATGCTTACTGGGCCTGTACACCAAAGACCTATTCAGGTAATAACTGCAGCTGTAGTGTTTTTCCCAGGGTCTGATGATGGCATTTGAACCAACCAAACCTTTTCACTGCAAGGCCACTGTCTCCTCTTCCATAGAACTGCTCAAGCGAGTCTTCTGCCTTGCTTAAATGCCATGAAAACTGAGGAACAGTTGGGATACGTTTGGTCCACAATACACTTGCTGTTGCTATAGCTGACCTTATTGTGTCTGAGCCCAACCATCCATTCATTTTCTACTAAACAGGGTCGCAGGGGAGCCTGGAGCCTATCACAGGGAACTTGGGGCATAGGGCAGTGAACACCCTGGACGGGGGACCAGCCTACCGCAGGGCACAATCACACACACATTCACACACCACAGACAATTTGGAAATGCCAATCAGCCTACAACACATGTCCTTGGAGTGAGGATGAAGCCAGAGTACCCAGAGGAAACCTCCTCCTGCGTGTGTGTGTTTTAAACTATAACCTGTCTTCCATAAGCCACACAAAAATAAAGTAGTATTTCCTGATCATGAAATATAAGCATAAGAACGAAACTTATAATAATGATGTTGAATGACCCGATAACAATGTTGAAGTTTAAAAATAAGGTTAAACCTAATTTATCTGTGAAGAAAAGGGTTATAGAGACACTGTTTCTTGCATTCCATGACTGTTGATACAGAAATATATCATGGATCTATTTTTGACATGTATATGTGAAAAACGTTGCATAATATTGTACATTGTGTGTGTGTGTGTGTGTGTGTGTTTTAAAGTGAAACCATAATCTATCTTCCATTAGCCAAACAAAAATAAAGTAGTATTTCCTGATCAAGAAATATAACCATCAGAACAAATAATGTTTAATAAAAAATAAAGCTTTATGTTTTTGTCCAGTAGCAGTAGTGGATAATGGTATGTACTCTAAATAATAAGCTAAAACAAAAGAACACCCCAAAAAAAAAAAAAAAAAAAACTTGTTACTATGCCAAACTTGCACTCAAGCTATCATCATGCACTCAATCTGTCACCTATGCATGTGGTTGATCTGGTCAGTCAAGTAATATAGTTTACAAAAAAAAAAACCTTCATATATGAACTGAATGTACAGTGTGTGGAATGAGTGCATGGTAAATGTAGCACTGAGATATGAGTTTGTGACATATTCACATATGCCTTGAAAGTAACATTACACAAGTCTCAGTTTGGTCGAGTACCACGTACATTTTCGAAAACTCTAACTTTGGGATGTATTCAAGCTTAACCTATTGTATTCTACAATTATATTTTTGGCATGGTGACAAGATTTTGTCACTTGTGAAATCCATAACAAAACTATTTTCATTGTGAAACTCAAAAAGCCTTTTAAGTTTGAGGTCTACAAAAAAGATTCCAGGAAATGTTCTTTTCTATCTCACATTTTCGAACATTTGAGGCCATTTTGATATATTTAGAAGGCAAAAAAAAAAAAAAGCTTTTTAGTTTCAATGTAACAATATAAATTTTAAACATAGATCTAAATGTTACATGTACATAAAAATGTAAATGTTAAATGTAAGTGTGAAATGTGAATATTAAATGTAAATGTTAAATAAAAATCTAAATGTTAAATGTAGAAGTTCGCAGGTGTAAAAAAGCAAGTCCATGAGTGGCTTTTTTTTTTTTTTTTTTTTTTGTGGTTCATGGTTCAGAACACTCGTTTGAGATGGGGTGTCATCACTACAACCGATAAATCCTGTAATTAATCTCTGCTATGAAATTACAAACAGAAGTAGAGAAGTAGGTATATAGTGCATGTAGCAGTACCTAAGCTGGCTACCTACTTGAGTAGATGCCATATATACATTTACCTACTTAGAGTTATAGAGTCACTGTTCCTTGCATTCCATGACTGTTTTCTACTCTTGATACAGAAATATAACAAGGATCTATTTTGACATGTATATGTGTAATAAATTGCATTGTGTAGTACATTGTGTGTGTGTGTGTGTGTGTTTTAAAGTGAAGCCATAATCTGTCTTCCATAAGCCAAACAAAAATTAAGCTGCCATTACATACATTTACCTAATTCTCTGAAGGAAAGGGTTATAGAGACACTGTTTCTTGCATTCCATAACTGTTTTCCACTCTTGACACAGAAATGTAACATGGATCTATTTTTGCATATGTGAAATACATTGCATTGTATAGTACATTGTGTGAGTGTGTGTGTGTGTGTGTGTGTTTTTAAGTGAAACCATAATCTGTCTTCCATTAGCCAAACAAAAACAATATTTTATTTCCTGATCAAGAAATATAAGCATCAGGAAAAATAATGATGTTTAATTAAAATAAAGCTTTATGTTGCTTTCTATTAACAGTAGTGGATCATGGTATGTACTCTAAATAATAAGCTAAAACAAAATTAACCTAAAATAAAAAAAAAAGAACCCAGAAATTTTTTTTAAATCTTATTACTGTGCCAAACTTACACTCAATCTATCATCATGCAATCAATCTGCCACCTATGCATGTGGATGTGCTGGTCGGTCAAGTAATATAGTGTGCAAAAAAACCCTTCATATATGAAATCAGTGTACAGGGTGTGGAATGAGTGCATGATAAATGTAACACTAAGATATGAGGTTGTCACATATTCATATTTTCTGTGAAAATCACATTACACAGATCTCGTCTCAGTCAAGTATCACATACATTTTCTAAAACTTTAACCGTGGCATGCATTCAGACTTAACCTGTTGTATTCCACAATTATATTTTTTGGCACAATTATATTTTTGTCACTTGTCAAATCCATAACTATTTTTTTTTTGTTGTTGAAAAACTCAAAAAGTCTATTAGGTTTCAGGGTTACAAAAAGATTCCAGTTCAGATGGCTTAAAAACTCATTCAGATCCACACTGCCATTGCAAGATCTGTATTCTCAATTGGGTGACACATTTTATTTTGTGTGTGTGTCTGTCTGTCTGTCTGTCTTCTGCAGTTCTGTTTGTCAGTTAGGTATTCATTCATTCATTCATTCTTCATCAGTAGCTGCTTCATCCTGGTCAGTGATAAATCATGAGGTGGGAATACACACTCGGACTCAACTCTATCACAAGGCACCATGCACACAGCCATTCAGATCTAGTGGAAATTTAAAGTAGCCAGTCCACCTACTGTCATGTTTTTAGGAGGTAGGAGGAAATGCTCTTTTCAAAATTTTTTGAACACTTAAGGCCATTTTAATACATTTAGAAGTCACGTTAAAAAAAAGCCTTTTAGTTTCAGTGTAGCAATAATTTATAAATTTTAAACATAGATGTTACATGTACAAAAAAATCTAAATGTTAAATGTAAGTGTGAAATGTGAATATTAAATGTTAATGTTAAATATTAATATAAATGTTAAATGTAAAGTTTGCAGGTGTAAAAAGCAAGTCTGTGAGTGTTTTTTTTTTTTAAGGTGGGTCATGGTTCAGAACGCTCGTTTGGGATGGGGTGTCATCACTACAACCACTAAATCCTGTAATTAGTGTCCGCTATGAAATTACAAAAATACAGCTAAGCTGACTACCTGCTTGAGTAGCTACAGTTATTTACATTTACCTACTTCTTCTGTACATCCGTTCATTTCATAGCGGAGAATAATTTCAGGAAGTACCAGTAATAGTGTTGACACGGCTGTCCCAGACAAGTGTCTGAATAAATCTTTATATACATTCAGATACATGAGTATTTGAACAGTGACACAATTTTCGTTATTTTGCTTCTGTACACCACCACAATGGATTTGAGATGAAGCAATCAAGATGTGATTGAATTGTAGACTTTCAGCTTTACTTCAAGGAGTTTAACAAAAATATTGCATTAACTGTTTAGGAATTACAGCTATTTTTTATGAGTCCCTCCATTTTCACAGGCTCAAAAGTAATTGGACAATTGACTGATAAGCACTTTCATGGCCAGATGTGGCCTGTTTCCTTATTATTTCATAACAAATTAAGGAGAAAAAAGATCTGGAGTTGATTCCAAGCATTGAATTTGCATTTGGTAGCTGTTCATGGGAACTAAAAATATGGGGTCAGTGCAAGTGAAGAAGGCCATCAGTAGGCTGAAATACCTAAACAGATCTATCAGAGGGATAGAGAAACTTTGAGTGGCCAAATCAACAATTTGTTACATTCTTAAAAAGAAGGAATGCACTGATGAGCTGAGCAACAAGAAAAGGCCTGGAAGACCACGAGAGAGAACTAAAGTGGATGACATCAGAATTCTTTCCTGAAGAAAAACCCTTTTGCAACATCTAGCCAAGTCAAGAACACTCTGGAGGAGGTATCTTTGTCAAAGTCCACAATCAAAAGACACCATTGTGTATGTAAATACAGACGGTTTACCGGTTTTCTATCTTAATAGAAATGCTCTGTTAATCACAGATAGGCATACACTGTCTGCGGTTAAATCTAATCTTTGTTTGTAAAAAAAACTTTATCGTTACATTATTATTATCATTAACATTATCAGTAAAAAAAAAAAAAAAAAATTGTAAAATACTTGTTATTTGCTTTAAGATAAGATCTTGGTGGCCACATAATGTTTTTTTTTTTTGTTGTTGTTTTGTTTTGTTCTTACATGAATCACTATCTAAATGTATCAGGATAGAACACTGATGTTCAAAAATGGCATATAGAACAGAGTGTTCAGATTTTTATATTTGGTGCCTCACAGAAAACATACTCAGAGATAGGAACTCGAGCTCAGAATCAAACTACGGACCCTGGAGCTTCTACAACTTTTATATTGGACCATATTGCTAATGTATATATACAAATGTACACAGAACTCAAGCATGTGTACATACACAAAGACCATTTCTATTGTACAGGTACTTATGGAAATGTTTCTCGTTTCTTTCATGTTACTCCTCCTACTTGCTGACTGCTGTATCAACTTGAATTTCCCCTACAGGGGATCTTGTCTTATCTTATTGTAACTTTTATAATAAACCATAATGTCATACTGACATCACATTAAATTCCCATGCTACAACACATCTTACATCTTTCTGTTGTATGATGATGCTACAGTATTTTAATGCCCATTTTACAATAAGTGACTGTATTAAGCACAGTAAGGGTTAACAGTGTGTCACTGGCTGTTGTACCTGTTCTACTACCTTTCATCCAAATTACAGGAAGACGCATATTTCAGGGGGTGTTTATCTCTGCAAATTTAAAGTTCAGATTTCTTCTTCATTCCACCAGTGTGAGACAGAACGTTTATGTTTTTCACTTCTTCACAACATGACAACCTGTGTTCCTCGTCTGTGTCTTTATGTGCTGGGGGTGACTATGATGCTAGGATTGGTGGCACATTGTGATTTTAATCAGTCTCATTTTGGAGCTTACTTACATGGAGACATTGTCATTGGAATTCTGGAATCAATTCATTCTAATATAAAAGACCTTCAGGATCGGATTTGCCCAGAAATGTATACTTGCACAGAGTGAGTATAGAGGAGAATTTAATGTTCTTATTATTTAAAAAAAATATATATATATAATCAACCACGCTGCTTTTAATTATGTCTCATTTTAAGGGCTTGTTGTTTTTTCTTTTCATTTCCAGCTTTGATCATATACCATTTGTGTCATCTTTAGCTGCAATTCACACAATTGAAGAGATCAATAACTCTGGCTTCCTTCCTGGCATTAAGCTTGGATATCTGATGTGTGATCCTTGTGCATATGGTACCAAAGCTTTAGACTGTGTGGAGCGCATGCTTGCTGTTAATGGGCCACCTACAGTCCACTCTGACTACTCAAACTTCACTTCACCCATAAAAGCATTCTTGGGTGAAAGATACTCAGAATTATCTATTCCTGTTGCAAAATTACTCAGTCTCTACATGATTCCCCAGGTAAAAATACTGAAACATTGTTCTTAACAGATTTTCTGTAGTGTTGGTTCCATCGTATAACCTGACCTGACTTAATGTTTGTGAAAATTGTTTACCTGTATTCACAAATTGTGCAATTGTTACATTTCTATTTTCCAAGAATGGTTCTTACAAATTTGCAATTTTGAAAATATATTGCAATTAGAAAAAAGATAGGTACTTGGTCCAGCATGAAATGAAATAATTTCAACAGAAATGCAGTTTTACATAGCTCTTTTTTAAATTTTTTTTTATTGTAAAATGTTCAAGCACTCCATTGACAGGTGACAAAAAAGCTTTTAAGACTTTTACTCAGTATATTTGATTGAAAAATATTGAAGTTCTTGCAGATTGATGAAGATTCTTTAATGAGCCCGCATGCCACACTGAACTGACAGTTCTGAATAATATCCTAGGATTGTTTCCATTTCATTTATATATTTAGAGAAATTTATTTACCTCTTAGTGCTTGTTTCTTTATTTATGCACCTGAATAAAATTTGGTATAATATAATAATTAATAAATAAATATTTTTTTATATCCTGGTAATTTTGACTTTCACAAGGTTCAGTCTGCACAAAGTTGACCTCATCAGTGACTTTCCTATAAACTCACTAATTACTTAACCTGTACACCTGCTAATTTATGCAGTTATCCAATCAGCCAATCAAATAGCATCAGCACAATGCATAAAATCATGCAGACAAAGGTCAAGAGCTTCAGATAATGTTCACATCAAACATCAGAATGGGGAAAAATGTGATCTCTGTGACGTTAACCATGGCATGATTGGTGTTAGTTGGGCTGCTTTAAGTATTTCAGAAACTGCTATTTTCCTGGGATTTTCACACACAACATTCTCTAGGGTTTTCACAGGATGGTGTGAAAAACAAAAGACATCCTGTGTGTGGAGGGTCTGCAGGCTGAAACACCTCGTTGATCAGTAAGATCAGAGGAGAATGACCAGACTTGTCTGAGCTGATAGGAACACTATAGTAACTCAAATAAGCACTCTTTGGGGAGCAGAAAAGCATCTCAGAACCTGCAACACATCAAACCTTGAGGTGGATGGGCAACAGCAGCAGAAGACCACATCAGGTTCCACTCCTGTCAGCCAAGAACAAGAATCTGAGGTTATCATGGGCACAGACTCACTGAAACTGGTCAGTTGAAAACTGGAAAAAGAGCAGGGAATTTTTTTTTTCTAATCTCCAACTGTCCTCAAGGCAGTTCGAACCAATGTAGCAATTTTCCTCTGACCTCTCATGTCAACATGGCATTTCCACCCACAGAACTGTCACTCACGCAATGTTTTTTTGTTTTTCACTCCAATCTGTGTAAACTCTAGAGCGTGTTGTGTGTGAAAATCCCAGGAGAGCCGCAGTTTATGAAATACTCAAACCAGCACATCTGGTACCAACAACCATGTGACAAATAAAGTCACAGAGATCACATTTTTCCCCTATTCTGATGTTTGATGTGAATATTAGCTGAAGCTCTTGACTTGTATCTGCACGATTTTATGCATTGTGGTAACTGCATAAGTAAGCAGATGTACATGTGTTCCTATTAAAGTGGATGGTAAGTGTATATTTGAACTGCTTGTGTATAATCAAAAAATGATCATTTGTAATTAGTGTGACAAGGCATTTTAACTCACATATTCAACAAATCAATTTAACATATTAACTGGTTTCTCTTTTCTTTTTTTGATGTATATTACTATTTTTTTTTTTTTATCTTAACAGATTAGTTGCACTTCTACTGCACCAGCACTGAGTGACAAATTACGCTACGCTTCCTTCTTTCGCGTTGTCCCAAGTGACATGTACCAGACACAGGCACTGGCAAAGCTCTTGAGACATTATTCCTGGAACTGGGTTGGGGTGGTTACCATTGATGATGAATATGGCAGAGCAGTCCTTGAGAACTTTGTGCAGGATGCACAGGAAGAACATGTGTGTCTCCAGTTCCAGGAAGTGTTACCAAATTACCTAGGTTTTATACATATGGAAGAGAAGATAAAGATGGTAGCTGATCGTATTGAATCCTCGAATGCCACAGTTATTCTGCTTATTCTAAGACCAGAACTTGTGCAGATGCTCTTTACACAGATGATCAAGAGAAATATTAGTCGGGTCTGGATTGCTAGTGATGCCTGGTCTACAACACGCTTCATAATGAAGATGAAAGACATTAACAAAGTGGGAGATGTATTTGGTTTTACCTTTATCACTGGGGAAATTCCTGGTTTTAAAGGCTACCTACAGAACCTTAGACCAAGTCCAGGCGCAAGGAATGATTTCATCAGTGAGTACAAACAAATGTCCAACTGCACCCAGAGTCAGCAATCAGAGAACTCATTTCTTTTGGATTGCAATAGCTACCTTCTTCAAAACGTGGATCTGACAGAGGCTTACGGTCAGAGAGTGGCAGTCTATGCCATTGCTCATGCCATCAAGACACTTTTAAAATGTGACAACATTTCCTGCTCTGGAGACACAAACATCCTGCCTTGGAAGGTATTAGTCAATTTTTAATATCAGTAAAACATTTAGGATGAAGAAGCTCAATGCTTACTATAGCTAACTGTATTTATAACAATTAGGAGCCTACACAAAAAATGGACTATAAAAATCTAAGAGGAGAATTGTCCAAAACAACTAATACTCTACAGAATAGGTTACTGGACTACAAATGAAAATATTCTACATTCATTTATCTAACACAAATATGATCTTTGAATACAGTACTCCAAACTGTGTTATGTTTTAAAAATATTTTCATCCTTTTTATGTTCAGCTTATAAGCATTCTTCGTGAGGTTCACTTCACCTTGGACAACCAGGCATATTTCTTTAATAAAAATGGTGATTTTGAAAATGGTTATGATCTTATCATGTGGAAGAAGGACGGTGATGAAAGAGTACCTGATGTGGTGGGGAAATTCCTTATAAGCAATAAAGATGTTGATGTCTATGAGCACAAAATCTCATGGTTTAACAACACGGTGAGAGAAAAATAAATGCTATTTATCTTAGAAACATCATATATATAAATATAAAACATTAGTTTGTTATGTTTATAATTAGCATAACTATATAGTTAAGGATTGGTTTTTAACGAAAGTACACCTCTCTCTTCGCATCAAGGTTCCTGAGTCCAGATGTTCAAAGCGTTGTCCACCAGGCACACACAAGCACATATCAAATATAACATGCTGCTATACTTGTATCAGCTGCAGTGCTGGAGATTATTCTGACCAGGAGGGTAAGTACAATTAAATGCGTATAAATACCTAGTAACATTTTAAGGTTAGCAGAGTTTTTTTCTTAAGGTTATAACTTCAGAAAAGGCTATGAAACAGTTTTCTTTGTAGTCTCAGGGAGCTAACCTAAGCGTAGCTTGCCCAAAAGAGACATGACTTCCCTTGTAAACAATAATAGCTGAACATGGCTAAAAAATTATATTATGCATTGGTTTATATGAAAACTAAGAATGAAATCAAATCAAACTCCAAAACACCTTTTTTCCCAAATACCACAGTCCAACTAATCAGATTTATGGCAAAAGCCCAAAGGCAAGGAAATTACATTTGTAGGCAAGGCAGGTTTTTATTAGCCTATGGTTATCATTTACCTATAGCCAAAAAATAATTTTTACAACATCTTGACCAGACAATACTCTTAGTTCATGAAGAGATGCTGGTATTTGCAAAATATGAGGGATTTCATTTCCTCAGTTTATGTCAAGATGGCACATATTAAGGAATATGAATGAAGATAACTATGTAGAAATATGTATCAGGTTTTAAGAATGATAGTTCATCCAGTGTAATCTTGCTGGTAGCCTCCTCCTAGAACTCATTACAAGCTGTTCGCACTTTTTCTGTGGAAAAAATATAAAACTATGTAGGAAGCTTTTCTGGTAATTATTTATATACAGTATGTTCAATTAGTTGTGGTTCACTCAGAAACAATCAGTTTTATTTTGATTATATATTATTTTGGTCATTTGGTTCACTCTGGAAGCCAGCTTAGGAGGAACGGGGAAAGGCTGGCTGATAAACCAGAGGCGATGGATGGATGGATGGATGGATGGATAATATTGCATCCTGATTCATTAATAAAAATATTTTGAACATGGAATATTTTATTCAGTGGTCAAATAAATATATTAAAATGATTCACATCAGCTTCAAAATTTGTAAATAAATAAATAAATAAATAAATAAATAAATAAAAAAGTTTTTCCAGAATAAGCCCATGTTACTCCTAATCCTCCTGCATTTATAGTTATGATGTTCCACTTTTTCTTCATGCAGATCAATCAACCTGTACCAAGTGTCTAAATGGAACTTCTCGTCCTGCTTCAACGAAATGTGAGAAATGGAAGTTGGGGATTTTGGAGTGGTCTGCAGCGCATTCTATTGTGGTGATTATTGGAACAGTAATAGGCATACTACTGTTAGTGGTCTCAATTATATTTTTCATTAAATATAGAGACCATGAAATAGTAAAGAAAAACTTCAGTTTATTATGCATCATGCAGGTAGGCCTGATTGTAAGTTTTGGAAGTGTGATAGCTTTTTTAGGCGATCCAAGCTCCCATCAGTGCATGGTACAACAGGCCATGTACGGTCTTGGATTCACTCTCTCTGTATCATGCATTCTGGTTATTGCCTTTAGCTCATTCTTAGAATTCATGTCCTATGATCCACATAGACAGCTTTACTTAAGCAAGTTTAATAAGCCTTTTGTCAATATAGGCATCCTCACTGTTGTTCAAGGTCTCATTTGCCTCTTCTGGTTTATATTTGATCCTCTTAAAGTTGATGAAAAGCCATCTGAAAAAGATCCTCTTACCATGAACCGTCTGTGTACTCAAGGAGCTAAGTTTGTTGGCTTTGCCATGATGCATATATATATTGCTATTCTAGCTGTTCTTTGTTTTGTGTTGGCCTTCAAAGGGAGAGAGAAAGATACTGAGTCTATAGTCTTCAGCATGCTCTTTCATTTGTTTGCCTGGCTTTGTTTTATTCCACTCTTTGTCACACAAATCGAACAGCGGCCCATTATCCAGCTCTCTGCCATTATGGTCTCCACCTACGGAGTCATCTTCTGCCACTTCACTCCAAAATGGTATAGGATATTATCAGAAAATGCAGCGAGGCGAGCTAATTCTCCACAAGTGGATTCATCTGCTGAAGAGGAATTACAACAGCAAATCAACATGTAGAACAACCTCATAAACCCAGCTTAACCCTCCTGACTCTTGACAGGCAGATGGTCAGAAGTCATTACTGTTTCCAATAGGCAAAATATTTAGACCAAACAAAAACAAAGCTGAATATGTTACAATATTCAAAAGAAGTAAATTATCTTAAAACAGGATATATTTTTCCAGGCACACACATTGTATTTCCAGTTGCACTAAGAGTGGTAAAGGGTTTTTTTCATGCACGTAGCTAGTATTATTACCAAAATCATGAATTATATACATTAATACAGAATTAGTTGCAGGGCACAAAAACAATGTTTCCCAAAGATCATATCATTGCAAAGATTTTAACTCTGAATTTAAAAAAAATCTTTGGTCTGAATTGAAAAGGACTGCACAAACATCTGCGTGCACAAACATAAGAATATGCAAAGGCTCTTGAAATGCTGTGCATAGAGGAAAGGTCTAAGATCTCTCATCAACCTTATTAGACACTATAGGAAGACAGATTTAAAATAAGACTCTACAGCATTCCATTCTACCTAATCTCACAATATGAATCATTACTGTTTTTGTATTATACTTTTCATCAAAGCTGCCAATAATTGTATGGAATTTTTCATTTTACATAAAGTGCAGTATTTTTGAAAACAGTTATTGTATTTTTTCTATGAAACAGTTATTGTATATTTAAAGTTTTTTTGAAATTATTTTGGATATTATTGAAAATCTTTTTTCTGTGGTGGAAATTTTTAATTATTTGGAAATGTACACAAATCATATAAATAAACAAGTGTAAATTTGTTTTACAAAAAATCACATTCTGATCACCATAATGGGCAGCTCACCTTTAAAAAAAAAAAAAAGGACAGCACTTTACTTGAATCTATAACCACCAAGACAACGCTCTGCAGTTTGGATAATAAGAAAACAATAGTGATCACCATAAGAGCCAAACAGAGCATCCTGAAGTACTGATGGACAATGAAGAGAAATGACGTTCCTGTTGGTGATGATAGCAGTCAAACTCAAAATCAGAGGTGATTGACACAAAGACAGAAGTGCTGTGTTTCTCAGTGTCCACGAGCATCAATGCAGACAGTATCTTTACTCCCCAGCTGGGATAGTATTTAAAAAAAAACTGTCCTAATGGACAATATTTTGTGGATGAAAGCCAGTGCAGGACAGTGACCAGCCAATTGGGGATAAAAACAAAAAGAAAAATGAAGCAATTGCCCCTTTCCAGCATTCTCAAATAAATTATTCATTTGTGTCATTCCACTCACATTTTAGCCAAGACTTTAATGCTCAGCCTGAATTTCTTGGTTTGGTCACTAGATGGAAACATTTTGCAGCTTTGTGTTTGTTTCTCTACCCTTTCATGTTAACTATCTTCACCCGTGCTAATTAGTCATTGTGTTCACCGGTGTTCTTGTTGTGTCTCAGAGATATTATTCAGCCACTAGATGACAGACATAGAAATGTAGGTACAGAACAAGGAGAATAAAGAAGAAAGAGGATACACACTCTGTGTCTGTGCCTGCTTCTTGGTGTGCCTGCTTCATGAGTCCCCCTACCTGCTCCATTCCTGCCATGCCCTACTCTTACTGTCTGGCTCAAAATGTTTGAACATTTCCTGTTGTAAACTCGGGCATTCATGTTACCGTTGCAGATCCATCAGCCATCTAGCTAATAAGCCTTAATGTCCAGAGACTAAAACAGTGTGCAATTCCTGTGGGAAAATAGGACATTTCGCTAAAGTTCATCATCACAGAAACAGAAACCGGAGCTCACTGTATTATACATGAATGAACCTATGACTGTGAAAGACAAAATTCTCTGTTGCGTGTGTAATGGGTTGAGAAAATGCCATTTGTTTTTTAAAGGTTCACTTAAAACAGCCCCCCATATTTTTTAAAAAGAAATAAATATTTGAGAACTATTCTAGTTCAGTGAGAACAGTTCATTCTCGTGGTATTACACCGCCACGCCAATAGGTGCCGCTTGTGCACGTGAAAGTCGCGCGAGATTAATTCGCTCCCGGTTGGCGCGCTCAGCCGACTGCCGCTTGACTGCCACTGTGGAAAAAGATAACGACTCTGTCTCTTCGTGTTTTTCACAGGTATGAAAATATTTCATGGAAATGTTAATTTCATTGTACTTATGTAAACGGAAATGTGCAAGAGTGGAATCTAATGTGTTTGAGTGAGTTTGGAAGTACATGATAAGTCTTTTGGTTCACGGAGAATTATAAAGGAAGAAAACAGTTGAAACGTGAGCTTCATGACGATTCATGCTCATTACATATGAGAGATTTTTACTGAAGTGTCGAATCCATGTAGCGCAAGTTATACTGTTGGTTCAAGAGTGCTACAGAGTTACATTTCTTAGCGCGTATTATAGTCTCCATTCGGCGGCCATTTTGAGTGTTCAGCACATGGGTCTTCGGTGTGTGCGTGTGCAGGAGGAAAATGGGAGTAAATAAGTGAAACGGATAATATTGAATTAATGTTTCTAATAGAGTGAAATCTAAAATATTTTCTTTAGGTTTTTCTGGTGTATTGATAAGTGATATTTTGTATACTTTGTCAGATGTTTAAATCAATTAGTTTGTGATGTCATCGTGTTTCCCAAATGCATTTTGAGAATATTGTCGAGTCTTGAAATGTTGAGTTTGCAGAACTGGAAGAAAAACCATTTCAGTAATAAACTTGACTGCCACTGTGGGAAGACACAACGTCTCTGTCTCTTTGTGTTTTTCACAGTTTACTCACTGATCCACAGTGCACCTTGCCTGTGTATCATTTGCTACTGGCACAGGCACCCCTAGGTCTGAGACCGGTAACACATGCAAATTAAACAATGGACATTGTCAGCCATTGGAGTTAATTGTAGACACGGGCTCATCAGTATCCATACTGTCCGAGAGTCCTTACCATACATGTTTTGCTTCATGCACCCTTAATCCAGCAAAAGTAAAACTAGTTTCGTACTCTAAAGAGTCTATGCCGGTGCTGAGCTGTTTCTCCACAGATGTCTTTCATGACAGTAAATCTGCAGTGGGAACATTTTACATAGTCAGGTCAGGCTGACCCTTGCTAGGAACGGATCTGATGAAAGCACTTCACTGCCATATTGAAGGTGATGGGTGATTACAAATGAGAACCCTGTAACGCTGCCAGTGCATACTGTAGGCTGTGCAAGCGGATTCACACACAAAGTTAAAGTGAAAGAGGATGTCCTATCTGTTCAGGAAAAATTGTGGAGACTGCCATTGTCAGTTAGGCAGGCTGTTTCAGATGAACTCAGAACCCTGCTGGAACGTGACATAATTTGAACGTGTTGATGCATCTCCATGGGTATCCCCAATTGTAGTGACATAAATAGAGGAGGTGGGATTCATGTGTGTGTCGACTTAAGGGAGCCTAACAAGGCTATAGTTGCAGATAACCACCCTTGCCCCATATAGAGAAAGTGTTGCCAGAACTGCATGGGGCGACAGTATTCTCAACCATAGACTTAGCCTCAGTATACCACTAGGTTCCATTGCACCCTGAAAGTCAGGATTTAATAGCATTTATCACGCCAGACAGATTGTTCCGTTATAAGCGTGTCCCATATGGACTGGCTTCGGCTGCGCCGGCTTTTCAGAAGATGATGGTGACTATACTGCACGGGTTGCCAGGTGTTCAGGCCTACCTGGATGACCTAATTGTTTATGGAGACACATAGAGCACCCATGCTAATCACAGTCTGTACTTCACCATCTGAATGAGGCTGGTGTGTAACTAAACATGCAGAAACTGTCAGTGTTATGGCTTTGTCCTGACCACAAGAGGTCCCCCTTTAGTGTTTTTGTTAGTTTTTTTTCTGTGTGTGTGTCTGTAATTAAGTTCAGTGTTTTCACCTGTGCCTGGGTTCCTTTGTGTGTATTTAAGTTGCCCTATTCCTCAATTCTTTGCTCAGTGTTTCTCTTGCCATGACTAAGCCCTAGTCATTTTCTGACTGTTCTTGTTTTGGGTTTATCTATTAACTGCCTGTTTTTGGGTATGGTATCTTGTTTTGTTATTGCCAACTTAACCTTCTGGAATTACTCTGGGTTCTTTTGAATTTCTAGAGATTTTTTGTATTTTTTGTTTATCCAGTTTTGACCTTGCTTTTGACTATTGGAATTTTTGGACTCTTGAGATTTTGTGCCTTTGGTATCTTGTGTTTTTGTTACCCAGTTGAACCTGCTTGGATTTACTTTTGGATTTTTTCTGGAATTCTCTTGCATTTTGAAGATTGCTTTTGAAATAAACTTTCTGCATTTTACCTTGGAGTGTGCTCTGGGTTTCTGCATTTGGGTCCACTACTTGCAAGTACTCCCCCTAGCCCCCAAGCCTGTGTGGTGCAAGGGTAAAGTGTCAGTTTCTCACCTCGGAGACCTGAGCTGGAGTCCCGTCCCTGACAGAAACATATCTTTAACCAGCAAACCCTGAAATTTTTAGGGCATACAATTTCTAAAGACGGACTACAACCGGATCCCGAAAACTTAGTCGCTGTCATACATGCACCTGCTCCCCAAAGTTTTGCCACTAAGGGTGTTACTATGGCTGTTGTGTGGAGTGTTGAAAAATGGAGTTCATATCTATGGGGGAGACACTTTGTTCTGCACACAGACCAGCAGGCCCTTACCACACTTCTTGCATACAAAAGCACGGGGAGAGCTGGCATGCAAATTTCTAGGTGGTCAACCCATCTGTTGTGCTATTCTGCTGTCACATACTGCCCTGGGAAATACAACACAACTGCAGACTGCCTCTCTCGACTCCCTTTATGGGTGACCCAACAGATGAACCAGAAATGGTTGCCACTGTTTCTCACTGACTTGCTTTGTCTGTCTCTGAATTCACTGCTGCATCAGAGAGCTGCCTTCAGTTAGCCCAACTTCGTGTATAGAGGAAGGCTGGTCTAAAGACAAAAAGGCAGTGCAACAAGAACTAGAACCTTACTTTCATATCAGACATGAGCTGTCCATTGTGGGACTGTTAATTACATGTGGTGACCACTGTCTAGTGGTTCGATTGCCACTGTGTACAAGACTTGTCAGTTTAGCTCACGAAGGACTCCAAGGGATTGTATGAACCAAGCAAAGGCTTTGTGAACTCTACTGGTGGTCATAGATGGGTAGAAGTGTAGAGACTCTGATTGCCTCATGTTTGACATGTCAGTTGAACGACAAAACAGCCAAGCCCTCGCCTGCACCTCTCATACCTGTGGAACTACCTAGTTGCCCATGGGAAAAGATAGCCATCGATATTCTGGGACCATTTGAGTCTGCCACGTAGGATTGCCGCCAAGCTATAACCCTGGTAGCCTTCTACAGCAAGTAGCCAGAAGTAGCTTTTGCATCACAGGTGACAACAGATGTCATCATAAACTTTCTTGACACCATCTTCAGTCGAGAAGGCAATACAGAAAAAATATGTTACAAATCCCTGTGCAGTTGACTTTTATTTGCTTGACAACCCAACCTGTTTACCATGATTCTAGGCACCCCAAGGCTTAGATATAAAAGAGCTATGGTAAACTGTCTGGTATTCATACTAAGTATTGTATTGTAAAAGCTTCAAGCAGTAATCTAATAACAACTACATTATCTGTCAAATGATAGCTTAATTAAGATAATCATCTGAGATACATACACATTATAAGAGATGAATATTAAAAGATAATTCATAATCACATAGTGAGAATTTCAGTGACTACTGGGTATGAATCCAAGTGAGACATTAGTAGAGGAAAACAACTCGAAATTCTAGCTATGGTGCTCTGCCAGTAAATATTTTTGAATAGTTGGTTTTGAGCACAAATGTGATGTTAATTCCTAAATAGCAAATACTGTATATTATAAGTAGAATATGAAAAGTGAAGTCCAATTCAGGATTCATATCACTAAAACGGACATAGAAATTGTTGTTTCTTTTTGCCCAGGTGTGCCCTGTTAGATTGCTTGTTTAAACAATTAATAGCTCTGAATGTCTACTCTTAGTTTGAGCCCTGGGTTTTGCCTGTGCATTGACTGCATTTTTTTGTTAAAAGGATAAACCAACATAAAGACCAGAGAGCTATCCATGGAAGAAAAGCAAGACATTTTGAAGCTGAAAAGAGGGAAAATCAATCAGACCTATGGCACAGGCATTGGGCACAGCCAAAACAACAATTTGGAATGTCCAAAAAAAGAAAGAAACCACTGATGTACTAATAACCAGACATTGATCAGGTTAGCTAAGGAAAACAGCTGATGACAGAAACACTGTGAGGGCTGTGAAGAAAAAACCAAAAACAGCAATCAGTCACATCGCCAACAACCTCCACAGGGCAGGAGTGAAGGTATCACAAGCGACTGTTTGAAGAAGACTTCAAGAGCAGAAATATAGAGGCTATACTATAAGATGCAAACCACTCATCAGCAGTAAGAATCGAAAGGCCAGATTGGAATTTGCCATGAAAGTTCTGGAACCAAGATTAATCTCTACCAAAGTGATGGAAAGGCCAAAGTGTGGATCAAGAAAGGATTTGTTAATGATCTGAAACATACATGCTCATCGGTCAAGCAGGGTGTAGGTAGTGTCATAGCTTGGACTTGCATGGCTGCTTCTGTAATAGGCTCACTAATCTTTATTGATGAAGTAACTCATGACGGTAGCAGCAGAATGAATTCATTTTGAATGAAACATTCTGTCCGCCAATTTACAGAGAAATGCATCTAATCTAATTGGGAGCTACTTCATCATGCAGCAAGACAAAGACCCAAAACACACTGCAAACACAACAAAGGATTTCATCAGGGGGAAAAAAGTGAAAGGTTTTAAACTGGCCAAGTCAGTCACCAAACCTTAACCCAATTGAGCATGCATTTCACTTCCTGAAGAGGAGACTGAAGGGAGACGCCCCCCAAAACAAACAACAACTGAAAGAAGCTGTGGTACAAGCTTGGAAAAGCATCACAAAAGAAGAATGCAACAGTTTCGTGATGGCAGTGGCTCGCCGGCTTCATACAGTTATGGCAAGCAAGTTATATGCATCCAAATATTAAGTGTCATTTACTTTAATGTACTGTAAGAGTATCTGTTCCTATATTTTTGCTCATCTACAAATTGGGTGGTCTGCCGTGTTACCATGGTATCATGTTCTAAGTTGTTTAACACGTCTAGAAGTAAATATAGGAAATGAAAGCTGAAACCCAAATCAATACCAGTGTATAGCAACAGTGAAGTGAAGTGACTTGTGGCCAAGTATGGTGACCCATACTTGGAATTTGTGCTCTGCATTTAACCCATCCAAGTGAACACACACACACAGAGCAGTGGGTCGGTGCTTTGCTCAAGGGTCTCACCTCAGTCGTGGTATTGAGGGTGGGAGAGAGCGCTGGTCATTCACTCCCCCCACCTACAATCCCTGCCGGACCCGAGACTCGAACCCACAACCTTCAGGTTCACCTTCGGGTTGCAAGTCCGACTCTCTATCCATTAGGCCCCGACTGCCCCAAAGGAAAGGAACTGGCCTTGCCATTCCAATACTTTCCAATACTATTTTGAAGAACCTGGAAGAAGGCAATAGTGGCTGGGAAAGATGCCATTCTTTGTTGTCTCTTTTCTTGTGCATACCAGACAGTGATATTGGCAACCTTAAACTAAGGTTGCTATTTATAAATGTATTTGGACAACCCAAACATCTTCCATTGCCTTAGAAAATATAGTCTTTGAGTAGTCTTTAGACATAACAGCACTAGTGTTGTTATCCCTTTTTAATGACATACTACTTGCAATGCCTAACAATGGTAGAATTTAAATCACAGTCATTATTATATAGCGATTAGGAAAGAAGGCACAATACACAAGTGTAACAAACATGACGCGGAGAAACACAGCATGAAACAGGCTAAGGTCAATACACAGTAATCCACATTTCCAAGATGAGAGGGCAAATCCAAAGGGTAGTTAAAAGGGCAAACCAGGGATCAAACATAAGGCAATAACAATACAAAAGGCTGATGTGAGAGAACTATGAGCAATGCTTTGTAATTAACATAATGAACCATGTGCTTTACTAACCCTAACCCAGAAGATTCAAGCTTGAAGTGCTCCAATACAAAGAGAACTGTGTTTTGCATTATTCACAGGTATATAACAAATGAGCATGTTACATATACCATGCATATATTTAGTATATGTACTAACCAGTGTGTGTTCTCTGTGTATAATATTATTAGTAGTAGTAGTAGTAGTAGTTGTGTTTTCTGGTCTTTATAGCTCACTGGCTTAAATTTACCTGACAATTTATGTCAATAGCTTAAAATAGCCAGGTAGCTCTCTACAGTCAGCTCTATGTGAAGCTGGACTTTTAGTGTTGGGGTGTGATGGTGTATCCGAAATGATGCATGATGTATGCACCCAAAAGATTGCCAGGGCGACTTATAACATCTTAGGAACACCATAGTATTGTTAACCTATGACCCGATAATGTTGAAGTTTAAAAATAAGGTTAAACCTAATTTATCTGTGAAGAAAAGGGTTATAGAGACACTGTTTCTTGCATTCCATGACTGTTGATACAGAAATATATCATGGATCTATTTTTGACATGTATATGTGAAAAACATTGCATAATATTGTACATTGTGTGTGTGTGTGTGTGTGTGTGTGTGTGTGTGTGTTTTAAAGTGAAACCATAATCTATCTTCCATTAGCCAAACAAAAATAAAGTAGTATTTCCTGATCAAGAAATATAACCATCAGAACAAATAATGTTTAATAAAAAATAAAGCTTTATGTTGTTGTCCATTAACAGTAATGGATCATGGTATGTACTCAAAATACTAAGCTAAAACAAAAGTAACTTAAAACAAAAGAACACAGAAAAAAACAAAATCTTGTTACTATGCCAAACTTGTACTACTTGTACTGTAATCTATCAACATGCACTCTCTGCCACCTATGCATGTGGTTTTTCTGGTTAGTCAAGTAACGTAGTAATGTAAAAAAATTTATGAACTGTAAATAGACCATGCAGAATGAGTGCATGATAAATTTAAGTTATAAGTAAACACTTAATAATAAATAAGTTATGTTTGTCCATTAGGTAACAATATGGTGGTCTTTCATTCATTAATTAATTCATTCATTCATTCATTTAGGGATATGAATGAATAAATAGAGATAAATCATGAGGCAGAAATTGGATTGGACTCAACTCTATCACACGGCACCATGCACACAGCCATTCAGATCTAGTGGGATTTTAAAGTAGCCAGTCCACCTACTGGCATGTTTTTAGGAGGTGGGAGGAAATAGAAAAGAGTATCTCACATTTTTTAACAATTGAGGACACTTCTCTATATATGCTACCTCTGGGCAAAATTATCTGTAAGCATGGTATTAGCTTCCACTGTTACGCTGATGACACACAGTTGTATGTTTCAGCAAAGCCAGATGACAGACACCAGCTTAATAAAGTTGAGGAATGTGTAAAAGACATTAGAAACTGGATGCTTATTAACTTTCTCTTACTTAATTCTGAAAAGACAGAAGTACTTGTACTAGGACCACATGCAGCTAGAAGTCAGCTTTCTGATTACATAACTCTGGATGACCTTTCTGTTTCATCATGTGCAGCAGTAAAAGACCTTGGTGTGATTATCGACTCTAATCTTTCTTTTGAAGCTCATGTAGATAATATAACTAGGATTGCTTTCTTTCATCTCAGAAATATTGCTAAAATAAGAAATATATTGTCACTACACGATGCAGAAATATTAGTTCATGCTTTTGTTACCTCTAGGTTGGATTATTGTAATGCCTTACTGTCTGGATGTTCCAGTAGATGCATAAACAAGCTCCAGTTAGTCCAGAATGCAGCAGTGAGAGTCCTTACTAGAACCAGAAGATATGACCACATTATCCACACTGCATTGGCTCCCAATCAAATTTCGTATTGATTATAAAATACTACTATTTTATGATCCGCCATGCCTACTCAGATCAAAAGGTGCAGGCTATTTGTTGGTATCTTGAATAATGCGGGCTACAGCTGGGGGTAGAGCTTTCTCTTACAAAGCCCCACAGTTATGGAACAGCCTTCCACTTAGTGTTTGTGGCTCAGACACAGTCTCAGTGTTTTTAAGTCTAGGCTGAAAACATATTTGTTTAGTCAAGCCTTTTGTGAATAGTTTTCTTAGGTACAGGGGCAGGTCTGGAGGGTTTCACAGGCATAGAGTGGTATGGTGAACTGGGATGTTTGGATGCTGTTCTGAGATGCCAGTGATGCCAGTGATCCTGACCCCTTCTGCTCCTCCTCGCTGCCTGACCCATCCTGATGCCCTACTTCTGGTTGGAGTTCTCATCGGTTGAGTTCGCTCGCTGCTGCTGGGAGTGGCCCATATGGACTGCCTGAAGAACTGTTTGGATTGCTGGGGATGGTGCCACCTGGGGGCTGTGGAGATGGCTTGGGGATCACATATGGGGAGCTGTACTGTAATGGCTTGGGACTGCGATTGCTGTAGTGGCTTTGGGGCTGCAGTTGCCACGAGCAGCTTCGTACTCAGGACTCCATCAGTGGACAGATTTTAACCAGCCGGACTTCTTGCAAAAACTGTGATGAATTTATTGGTTGCACAATTGCACTATTTGTCCATATAGTACACAATAATAGAAGGGATTTATTTATAATCGCACTATCCGTTGCACCCAGATGAGGATGGGTTCCCTTTTGAGCCTGGTTCCTCTCAAGGTTTCTTCCTCATATCGTCTCGGGGAGTTTTTCCTTGCCACCGTCGCCACTGGCTTGCTCATTAGGGATAAATTCACAGTGATAAAATATTTACAATATATTTTTGTGAATCCATTTATTTCTGTAAAGCTGCTTTGTGACAATGTCCATTGTTAAAAGCGCTATACAAATAAAATTGAATTGAATTGAATTTTGATACATTTAGATAGTAAGTCATGTTTTAAAAAAAAAAAAAAAAAAAAAAAGCTTTTCAGTTTCACAGTAACAAAAATTTAATTTTTGTTACATATAAGAGATATAAGCATTAGGCAAAAATAATGATGTTTAATTAAAATAAAGCTTTGTTATTTTCCATTAACAGTAGTGGATCATGGTATGTACTCTAAATAATAAGCTAAAACAAAACAACACAGAAAAAATAAAGATTTTCTTACTATGCCAAACTTGTACTCAATCTATCATCATGCACTCAATCTACCACCTATGCAAGTGGTTGTTCTGGTCAGTCAAGTAATATAGTGTACAAAAAAAACCTTCATAAATGAATTGAAAGTACAGCCTGCAGATTGAGTGCATGATAAATGTAACACTAAGATATGAGGTTGTCACATATTCACATTTTCGTCTCAGTCGAGTACCACATACATTTTCTAAAACTTTAACTGTCACATGCATTCAGACTTAACCTATTGTATTCCACAATTATATTTGTTGGCATGGTGACAAGATTTTGTCACTTGTCAAATCCATAACTAATTTTTTTTTTTTGAAAACTCAAAGTTCATTAGGTTTGAGGTTTTCAAAAAAGATTCCAGTTAATGTAATGTAGTAATGTAGTGTAAAAAAAAAAAAAACTGCTTCTTATATGAACTGAAAGTAGACCATGCAGAATGAGTGCATGATAAATTTAAGTTATAAGTAAAACCGTAATAATAAACAAGTTGTGTGTGTCAATTAGGTAACAACATGGTGGTCATTAATTAATTAATAAATTCATTCTATCATTCAATCTACCACCTATGCATGTAGTTGTTCTGGTCGGGTAGGTAATGTAGTGTACAAAAAGAAAACTGTCATATCTTATTATAAGTCTCATCTCAGTCGAGAACCATGTTCATTTTCAAAAACTTAAACTGTGGCTTGCATTCAAACTTAACCTATTACATTCCACAGTTATATTTTTTGGCATGGTGGCAAGACTTTGTTACTTGTAAAATCCATAACTTTTTTTTGTGAAAAGTCTATTAGGTTTGAGATTTACAAAAAGATTCCAGTTCAGATGTGTTAAAAGCTCACTCAGATCCACACTGCCATTGCAAGATCTGTATTCTTAGTTGGGTGTCACATTTTACTCTGTGTGTGTGTGTCTGTCTGTCTGTCTGTCTGTCTGTCTTTTGCAGTTATGTTTGTCAATTAGGTAACAATACGGTATTCATTCATTCATTCTTCATCAGTAACTGCTTTATCCTGGTCAGGGATAAATCATGAGGCGGGAATACACACTGGGATTCAACTCTATTGCAAGGCACCATGTACAGAGCCATTCAGATCTAATGGGAAACACCTACTGGCATGTTTTTCGGAGGTGTTTTTCTCACATTTTTGAACATTTGAGGCCATTCTGATACATTTATATAGTAAGTCATGTTTAAAAAAAAAAAAAAAAAAAAAAAAGCTTTTTAGTTTTAGTGTAACAATAATTTATAAATTTTAAACATAGTTCTTAAATGTACATAAAAATCTAAATGTTAAATGTAAGTCTGAAATATACATATTTAATTGTAAATGTTAAATATAAATCTAAATGTTAAATGTAAATCTAAAATTTTAAATGTAAAGTTTGCATGTGTTAAAAGCAAGTCCGTAGGTGTCGTTTTTTGTGGGTCATGGTTCAGAACACTCGTTTGGGATGGGGTGTCATCACTACAACCGCTAAATCTTGTAATTAGTGTCCGCTATGAAATTACAAAAATACAGCTAAGCTGACTACCTGCTTGAGTAGCTACAGTTATTTAAATTTACCTACTTTTTCTGTACATCTGTTCATTTCATAGCGGAGAATAATTTCAGGAAGTACCACTTATAGTGTTGAAATTGCAGTCCCAAACAAGTGTCTGAATAAATCTTTATATACATTCAGATACATAAGTATTTGAACAGAGACACAATTTTCGTTATTTTGCTTCTGTACACCACCACAATGGATTTGAGATGAAGCAATCAAGATGTGACTGAAGTGTAGACTTTCAGCTTTACTTCAAGGAGTTTAACAAAAATATTGCATTAACTGTTTAGGAATTACAGCCATTTTTTTTTTTTTTTTTTTTTTTTTTTTTTTTTTTTTTTTTTTAAAGAGTCCCTCCATTTTCACAGGCTCAAAAGTAATTGGACAATTGACTGATAAGCACTTTCATGGCCAGATGTGGCCTGTTTCCTTATTATTTCATAACAAATTAAGGAGAAAAAAGATCTGGAGTTGATTCCAAGCATTGAATTTGCATTTGGTAGCTGTTCATGGGAACTCTCAACATGGGGTCAGTGCAAGTGAAGAAGGCCATCAATAGGCTGAAAAACCTAAACAGATCTATCAGAGAGATAGCAGAAACTTTGAGTGGCCAAATCAACAATTTGTTACATTCTTAAAAAGAAGGAATGCACTGGTGAGCTGAGCAACAAGAAAAGGCCTGGAAGACCATGGGAGACAACTAAAGTGTATGAATGCTGAATTCTTTCCTTTTCAAGAAAAACCCCTTTGCAACATCTAGCCAAGTCAAGAACACTCTGGAGGAGGTATCTTTGACAAAGTCCACAATCAAGAGACACCTTCATGTATGTAAATACAGATGGTTTACCTCAAGATGCAAACCACTAGTAACACTCAAGAACATAATGGCCAGATTAGACTTTGCTTCAAAAGAAAATGCTAAGAAAAGCATGAGCAGTTCTGATGCAAGATTACGTGTACCAGAATGATGGGAAGAGAAGAGTATGGAGAAGGAAAGAAAGGGCTAATGATCCAAAGCATACCATATCATTCGTCAAACGTGGAGGAAGTGTTATGGTATGGGCATGTTTGGCTGCCAATGGATCTGGGTCACTGGTGTTTATTGATGATGTGACTAATGATAGAAGTAGTAGGGATGTATTCTGAAGTGTATAGAGCTATACTTTCTGCTCAGATTCAGTCAAATGCTGCAAAACTAATAGGGCGCTGCTTCACAGAACAGATGGGTAATGACCCAAAACATACCGCAAAAGCAACCAAAGGGCTTCTTAAGGCAAAGAAATTAAATATTCCTAAATGTCCAATGACCTCAACCCAATTGAGCCTGCTTTTCACTTACAGAAGACAAAATTGAAAGCAGAAAAACCCACAAACAGGCAGCAACTAAAGGCAGCAGAGATGCTGGCAAAGCATCTTGGGGAGGAAACTCAGCATTTGGTGACGTCCATGGGTTCCAGACTTCAGATAGTCATTGACTGCAAAGGTTTTGCATCCAAGTATTAAAAATAATCCTAATATTTATGACTGTTAGTTACTCCAATTACTTTTGAGCCTGTGAAAATGGAGAGACTCTGCAAAAAATTGGTGTAAAATTTCTAAACAGTTAATGCAACATTTTTGTTAAACCTCTTAAATTAAACCTGAAAATCTATACTTCAATCACATCTTGATTGCTTTATTTCAAATCAGCACAGTAAGGGTTAACAGTGTGGCACTGGCTGTTGTACCTGTTCTACTACCTTTCATCCAAATTACAGGAAGATACATATTTCAGGGGGTGTTTATCTCTGCAAATTGAAAGTTCAGATTTCTTTTTCATTCCACCAGAATGAAAGGTTAAGACAGAACGTTTATGTTTTTCACTTCTTCACAACATGACAACCTGTGTTCCTCGTCTGTGTCTTTATGTGCTGGGGGTGACTATGATGCTAGGATTGGTGGCACATTGTGATTTTAATCAGTCTCATTTTGGAGCTTACTTACATGGAGACATTGTCATTGGAATTCTAGCATCAATTCATTCTAAAGTAAAAGACCTTCATGATCGGATTCGCCCAGAAATGTATACTTGCACAGAGTGAGTATAGAGGAGAATTTAATGTTCTTATTATTTAAAAAAAATATATATATAATTAACCGCACTGCTCTTAATTATGTCTCATTTTAAGGTCTTGTTGTTTTTTCTTTTCATTTCTAGCTTTGATCAAATACCATTTGTGTCATCTTTAGCTGCAATTCACACAGTTGAAGAGATTAATAACTCTGGCTTCCTTCCTGGCATTAAGCTTGGATATCTGATGTGTGATCCTTGTGCATATGGTACCAAAGCTTTAGACTGTGTGGAGCGCATGCTTGCTGTTAATGGGCCACCTACAGTCCACTCTGACTACTCAAACTTCACTTCACCCATAAAAGCATTCTTGGGTGAAAGATACTCAGAATTATCTATTCCTGTTGCAAAATTACTCAGTCTCTACATGATTCCCCAGGTAAAAATACTGAAACATTGTTCTTAACAGATTTTCTGTAGTGTTGGTTCCATCGTATAACCTGACCTGACTTAATGTTTGTGAAAATTGTTTGCCTGTATTCACAAATTGTACAATAGTTTAATTTCTATTTCCTAAGAATGGTTCTTACAAATTTACAATTTTGAATATATGCAATTGTTTAAAATCAATGAATATAGATGTCTTTTGATTAAGGGTTAACGCACATAATTTTTATGGTTTACAACATCTAAAAGAACATTGAAAAAAGGTAGGTACTCGGTCCAGCATGAAAAGAAATAATTTCAACAGAAATGTGGTTTTACATAGCTCTTTTTTTATTTTTTTAATGTAAAATATTCAAGCACTCCATTGACAGGTGACAAAAAAGCTTGCAGATTTTAGAACTTTTACTCAGTACATTTAGTTGAAAAATTTTGAAAGTTCTTACAGTTTGATGAAGATTCTTAGCTCAGTTTGATGAAGATATAAGCCCACATGCCACACTGATCTGACTGTTGTGAATAATATCCTAGGATTGTTTCCATTTTAATTATGTATTTAGAGAAATGTATTTACCTCTTAGTGCTTGTTTCTATATTTATGCACCTGAATAAAAATTGGTATAATATAATACTTTATAAATAAATAGATTTTTTTATATACGGGTAATTTCGACTTTCACAAGATTCGGTCTGCACAAAGTTGACCTCATCAGTGACTTTCAAGCACGTTAACCGTTTACTTAAATAGGAACCTGTACACCTGCTAATTTATGCAGTTATCCAATCAGCCCATCAAGTAGCATCAGCACAATGCATAAAATCATGCAGACAAAGGTCAAGAGCTTCAGTTAATGTTTACAGCAAACATTACAATGGCGAAAAATGTGATCTCTGTGACTTTAACCATGGCATGATTGGTGTTAGATGGGCTGCTGAAAGTAAGATCAGAGGAGAATGACCAGACTTGTCTGAGCTGATAGGAACACTATAGTAACTCAAATAAGCACTCTTTGGGGAGCAGAAAAGCATCTCAGAACCTGCAACACATCAAACCTTGAGGTGGATGGGCAACAGCAGCAGAAGACCACATCAGGTTCCACTCCTGTCAGCCAAGAACAAGAATCTGAGGTTATCATGGGCACAGACTCACTGAAACTGGTCAGTTGAAAACTGGAAAAAGAGCAGGGGATTTTTTTTTTCTAATCTCCAACTGTCCTCAAGGCAGTTCGAACCAATGTAGCAATTTTCCTCTGACCTCTCATGTCAACATGGCATTTCCACCCACAGAACTGTCACTAACTCAACGTCTTTTTGTTTTTCACTCCAATCTGTGTAAACTCTAGAGTGTGTTATGTGTGAAAATCCCAGGAGAGCCACAGTTTATGAAATACTCAAACCAGCCCATCTGATACCAACAACCATGTGACAAATAAAGTCACAGAGATCACATTTTTCCCCTATTCTGATGTTTGATGTGAATATTAGCTGAAGCTCTTGACTTGTATCTGCACGATTTTATGCATTGTGATAACTGCATAAATAAGCAGATGTACAGGTGTTCCTATTAAAGTGGATGGTAAGTGTATATTTGAACTGCTTGTGTATAATCAAAAAATGATCATTTGTAATTAGTGTGACAAGGCATTTTAACTCAACTTACATATTCAACAAATCAATTTAACATATTAACTGGTTTCTCTTTTCTTTTTTGATGTATATTACTATTTTTTTTTTTTTTTTTTTATCTTAACAGATTAGTTGCACTTCTACTGCACCAGCACTGAGTGACAAATTACGCTACGCTTCCTTCTTTCGCGTTGTCCCAAGTGACATGTACCAGACTCAGGCACTGGCAAAGCTCTTGAGACATTATTCCTGGAACTGGGTTGGGGTGGTTACCATTGATGATGAATATGGCAGAGCAGTCCTTGAGAACTTTGTGCAGGATGCACAGGAAGAACATGTGTGTCTCCAGTTCCAGGAAGTGTTACCAAATTACCTAGGTTTTATACATATGGAAGAGAAGATAAAGATGGTAGCTGATCGTATTGAATCCTCGAATGCCACAGTTATTCTGCTTATTCTAAGACCAGAACTTGTGCAGATGCTCTTTACACAGATGATCAAGAGAAATATTAGTCGGGTCTGGATTGCTAGTGATGCCTGGTCTACAACAGGGTTCATAATGAAGATGAAAGACATTAACAAAGTGGGAGATGTATTTGGTTTTACCTTTATCACTGGGGAAATTCCTGGTTTTAAAGGCTACCTGCAGAACCTTAGACCAAGTCCAGGCGCAAGGAATGATTTCATCAGTGAGTACAAACAAATGTGGTCCAACTGCACCCAGAGTCAGCAATCAGAGAACTCATTTCTTTTGGATTGCAATAGCTACCTTCTTCAAAACGTGGATCTGACAGAGGCTTACGGTCAGAGAGTGGCAGTCTATGCCATTGGTCATGCCATCAAGACACTTTTAAAATGTGACAGCATTTCCTGCTCTGGAGACACAAACATCCTGCCTTGGAAGGTATTAGTCAATTTTTAATACCAGTAAAACATTTAGGATGAAGAAGCTCAATGCTTACTATAGCTAACTGTATTTATAACAATTAGGAGGCTACACAAAAAATGGACTATAAAAATCTAAGAGGAGAATTGTCCAATACAAGTAATACTCTACAGAGTAGGTTACTGGACTACAAATGAAAATATTCTACATTCATTTATCTAACACAAATATGATCTTTAAATACAGTACTCCAAACTGTGTTATGTTTTAAAAATATTTTCATCCTTTTTATGTTCAGCTTATAAGCATTCTTCGTGAGATTCACTTCACCTTGGACAACCAGACATATTTCTTTAATAAAAATGGTGATTTTGAAAATGGTTATGATCTTATCATGTGGAAGAAGGACGGTGATGAAAGAGTACCTGATGTGGTGGGGAAATTCCTTATAAGCAATAAAGATGTTGATGTCTATGAGCACAAAATCTCATGGTTTAACAACATGGTGAGAGAAAAATAAATGCTATTTATCTTAGAAACATCATATATATAAATATAAAACATTAGTTTGTTATGTTTATAATTAGCGTAACTATATAGTTAAGGATTGGTTTTTAACGAAAGTACACCTCTCTCTTCGCATCAAGGTTCCTGAGTCCAGATGTTCAAAGCGTTGTCCACCAGGCACACACAAGCACATATTAAATATAACATGCTGCTATACTTGTATCAGCTGCAGTGCTGGAGATTATTCTGACCAGGAGGGTAAGTACAATTAAATGCGTATAAAAGCATTCCTAAAATACAGAACCTCAGAACCTAGTAACATTTTAAGGTTAGCAGAGTTTTTTCTTAAGGTTATAACTTCAGAAAAGGCTATGAAACAGTTTTCTTTGTAGTCTCAGGGAGCTAACCTAAGTGCAGCTTGCCCAAAAGAGACATGATTTCCCTTGTAAACAATAATAGCTGAACATGGCTAAAAATTATATTATGCATTGGTTTATATGAAAACTAAGAATGAAATCAAATCAAACTCCAAAACACCTTTTTTCCCAAATACCACAGTCCAACTAATCAGATTTATGGCAAAAGCCCAAAGGCAAGGAAATTACATTTGTAGGCAAGGCAGGTTTTTATTAGCCTATGGTTATCATTTACCTATAGCCAAAAAATAATTTTTACAACATCTTGACCAGACAATACTCTTAGTTCATGAAGAGATGCTGGTATTTGCAAAATATGAGGGATTTCATTTCCTCAGTTTATGTCAAGATGGGACATATTAATGAAGATAATTACGTAGAAATATGTATCAGGTTTTAAGAATGATAGTTCATCCAGTGTAATCTTGCTGGTAGCCTCCTCCTAGAACTCATTACAAGCTGTTCGCACTTTTTCTGTGGAAAAAATATAAAACTATGTAGGAAGCTTTTCTGGTAATTATTTATATACAGTATGTTCAATTGTTTCTGAGTGAACCATAACTAATCAGTTTTATTTTGATTATATATTATTTTGGTCATTTGGTTCACTATGGAAGCCAGCTTAGGAGGAACGGGGAAAGGCTGGCTGATAAACCAGAGGCAATGGATGGATGGATAATATTGCATCCTGATTCATTAATAAAAATATTTTGAACATGGAATATTTTATTCAGTGGTCAAATAAATTTATTAAAATGATTCACATCAGTTTCAAAATTTGTAAATAAATAAATAAATAATTAAAAAAAAAAAAAAAAGTTTTTCCAGAATAAGCCCATGTTACTCCTAATCCTCCTGCATTTATAGTTATGATGTTCCACTTTTTCTTCATGCAGATCAATCAACCTGTACCAAGTGTCTAAATGGAACTTCTCGTCCTGCTTCAACGAAATGTGAGAAATGGAAGTTGGGGATTTTGGAGTGGTCTGCAGCGCATTCTATTGTGGTGATTATTGGAACAGTAATAGGCATACTACTGTTAGTGGTCTCAATTATATTTTTCATTAAATATAGAGACCATGAAATAGTAAAGAAAAACTTCAGTTTATTATGCATCATGCAGGTAGGCCTGATTGTAAGTTTTGGAAGTGTGATAGCTTTTTTAGGCGATCCAAGCTCCCATCAGTGCATGGTACAACAGGCCATGTACGGTCTTGGATTCACTCTCTCTGTATCATGCATTCTGGTTATTGCCTTTAGCTCATTCTTAGAATTCATGTCCTATGATCCACATAGACAGCTTTACTTAAGCAAGTTTAATAAGCCTTTTGTCAACATAGGCATCCTCACTGTTGTTCAAGGTCTCATTTGCCTCTTCTGGTTTATATTTGATCCTCTTAAAGTTGATGAAAAGCCATCTGTAAAAGATCCTCTTACCATGAACCATCTGTGTACTCAAGGAGCTGAGTTTATTGGCTTTGCCATGATGCATATATATATTGCTATTCTAGCTGTGCTTTGTTTTGTGTTGGCCTTCAAAGGGAGAGAGAAAGATACTGAGTCTATAGTCTTCAGCATGCTCTTTCATTTGTTTGCCTGGCTTTGTTTTATTCCACTCTTTGTCACACAAATCGAACAGCGGCCCATTATCCAGCTCTCTGCCATTATGGTCTCCACCTACGGTGTCATCTTCTGTCACTTCACTCCAAAATGGTATAGGATATTATCAGAAAATGCAGCGAGGCGAGCTAATTCTCCACAAGTGGATTCATCTGCTGAAGAGGAATTACAACAGCAAATCAACATGTAGAACAACCTCATAAACCCAGCTTAACCCTCCTGACTCTTGACAGGCAGATGGTCAGAAGTCATTACTGTTTCCAATAGGCAAAATATTTAGACCAAACACAAACAAAGCTGAATATGTTACAATATTCAAAAGAAGTAAATTATCTTAAAACAGGATGTATTTTTCCAGGCACACACATTGTATTTCCAGTTGCACTAAGAGTGGTAAAGGGTTTTTTCATGCATGTAGCTAGTATTATTACCAAAATCATGAATTATATACATCAATACAGAAATAGTTGCAGGGCACAAAAACAATGTTTCCCAAAGATCATATCATTGCAAAGATTTTAACTCTGAATTAAAAAAAAATCTTTGGTCTGAATTGAAAAGGACTGCACAAACATCTGCGTGCACAAACATAAGAATATGAAAAGCTCTTGAAATGCTGTGCATAGAGGAAAGGTCTAAGATCTCTCATCAACCTTATTAGACACTATAGGAAGACAGATTTAAAATAACACTCTACAGCATTCCATTCTACCTAATCTCACAATATGAATCATTACTGTTTTTGTATTATACTTTTCATCAAAGCTGCCAATAATTGTATGGAATTTTTCATTTTACATAAAGCACAGTATTTTTGAAAACAGTTATTGTATTTTTTTTATGAAACATAAAAAAATATATTTAAAAAGTATATTTAAAGTTTTTTTGAAATTATTTTGGATATTATTGAAAATCTTTTTTCTGTGGTGGAAATTTTTTATTATTTGGAAATGTACACAAATCATATAAATAAACAAGTGTAACAAGTGTAAACCACCAAGACAACGCTCTGCAGTTTGGATAATAAGAAAACAATAGTGATCACCATAAGAGCCAAACAGAGCATCCTGAAGTACTGATGGACAATGAAGAGAAATGATGTTCCTGTTGGTGATGAAGATAGCAGTCAAACTCAAAATCAGAGGTGATTGACACAAAGACAGAAGTGCTGTGTTTCTCAGTGTCCACGAGCATCAATGCAGACAGTATCTTTACTCCCCAGCTGGGATAGTATTTAAAAAAAAACTGTCCTAATGGACAATATTTTGTGGATGAAAGCCACCCAGTGCAGGACAGTGACCAGCCAATTGGGGATAAAAACAAAAAGAAAAATGAAGCAATTGCCCCTTTCCAGCATTCTCAAATAAATTATTCATTTGTGTCATTCCACTGACATTTTAGCCAAGACTGTAATGCTCAGCCTGAATTTCTTGGTTTGGTCACTAGATGGAAACATTTTGCAGCTTTGTGTTTGTTTCTCTACCCTTTCATGTTAACTATCTTCACCCGTGCTTATTAGTAGTGATGGGAAGTTCGGATCATTTTACCGACTCGGACCATTGAGTCTCGTTCAGTAAAATGAACGAATCTTTTTTCGAGTCATTTCGTTCATTTTAGCAAAATATAATTAAAATGTTACGTGTTACTTCCCTAACACATCTACTACTTACGCATTACATTGATCACACTACAAACAAGACAAAACTATAATGTTATAAGAAAGAGAAAACTTTAATTCATTGTTTACAGGGATCTTTAGTCTATGATTAGCTCACCTCACCTCTTATCTGACAAGTCTTCGAGTTGGAGGCGTTCGTTCATCACGTGACAGCCCCATGGCCTAACACTGAAGAGTCTTTATTACCTTTACCACATTCAGTGTTATGGAAAAGAATCATCATGACAGAAATTAAAAGCAACAATTTGACAACAATGCTGTCATGTCACGTGACAAAAGACCGAACGACTCGAAAGACTCGAGAGATGAACTAATCAATTCTCGTTCCGTCTCAGGCTGCATTGGTTAAGCTCATGGGGCTGTCACGTGATGAACGAACGACTCAGACTCGAAACAGGTGAACTAATTCCAGTACAGAGCCTGTAGGATGTTGCGCATGCGCGACTGAACGAATCACTCCCCGAGATGACTCGTTCTTCCCGAGTCACATTAAAGATTCGTTCAAAATGAACGAACGCCAAGGGATTGTACAACCCAAGCAAAGGCTTTGTGAACTCTACTGGTGGTCATAGATGGGCAGAAGTGTAGAGACTCTGATTGCCTTATGTTTGACATGTCAGTTGAACTACAAAACAGCCAAGCCCTCGCCTGCACCTCTCATACCTGTGGAACTACCTAGTTGCCTGTTTGTGTGTGTGTATGCGTGTGAATCCCCATGTCTGAATTCAGTAACTACTAATCTGTGAAAAGTTTCTTAATCCTTTCACCTTTCATTTTATTCATTAATTCATTTTCAGCAACCACTTGATCCTCACCAGGGTTGCAGTGGAACTAGATCCTGTGCTGAGAACACTGGGCATGAGGTGGGAATATGTCCTGAATAAGACACCATTGCAGGGCACAACGCGCACACAAATTTACACGATCACTTTCTTAGCAAGGCTAAATATCATGAAACTCTATATGTCTTGTATAGTGAAAAATTGTGAAAAGGCCTAAAATATCATGATATGGTTTTATCTAAATTCACCCTACTGCATTATTTTATTTTTTTTTAACAATTTAAATGGCCAGTGGTATGACACAAAATTTTGCCATGTTTGTAACAAAGGCCCTGCAATTTCTTAGCAGTGGGTAAAATTTTATTAGTGTGTTTTATAAACTACATTTGCATTGCCAATTTTTCAGATTAAAACACTGCAAAAATTAGTCTGAGTTTAAAAAAAAAAAAAAAAAAACTTTATTAAACTTAAAAAAAAAAAAGTTTTAAAGTAGTCTCTGATTCTCATTTTCTTGAGCTTACATTTTTAGATGAAACTTTTCTGATTAAAGGAGGGCAAAAGTACCTCAAAACAATGGAACAGACCTGAAAAATGCTTATCTAGGTAACAACAAAAAACAATACATTAATAATAATGATGATTATTATTATTATTTCATACTTCAAACTAAGGGTATGTGTCCCCTCACTTTTGTGAGCACATTAAAATAAATTTTTTTAAACCAAAATTATACAATTCTGGTCCAGTCATGCAATAGGTGAATCATTTACTTTATTAAGATCAGGCAGAACCAGTACAGAGCTCTTTGAACTGAAAAAATATGAATACATTTATAAAATGTAATCATTTAGTTATTTATAAAACAATTTTAATCAGAATTTGTTTTTTTTGTTTTTTTCCTCTTTTCTTATTTTTTTATACTTATATTCTTCTTTCCTGAAGAATCACCTACAGCAACTACGAGAGAGATGTAGTCAGCAGATGGAGACATTTGCCCTGTAAGGCCCATACGGAATTTGCAGATTGAATTTGTTCTCTCTCTGATTACCCATCTGTTCAGAGTTATAGTCTTTCAAATGCAACTATTAAGACTTATTTTCAGCCTGGTGTTGGGTGGGCTGATGGGGGTGGGGTATGTTTGATATTGTAGCATCATTCACAGGTACATAATGAAAGGGTAAAACTAATTTATCTATGAAGAAAATGGTTATAGAGACATTGTTCTTTGCATTCCATGACTATATTCTACGCTTGATACAGAAATATAACGTGGATCTATTTTTGACAAGTATATGTGAAATACATTGTATAGTACAGTGTGTGTGTTTTATTCAACAAATAATGATGTTGAATAAAAATAAAGCTTTTTCACCTTTCTATCTACCACCTATGCATGTGGTTGATCTGGTCAGTCTAGTAATGTAGTGTACAAAAAACCCCTTCATATATGAACTGAAAGTACAGCATGCAGATTGAGTGCATGATAAATGTAACACTGAGATATGGGTTTGTTCGTATTTTCCGTGAAAATCACATTACACAAGTCTCTTCTCAGTCGAGTACCACATACATTTTCTAAAACTTTAACTGTGGCATGCATTCAGACTTAACTTATTACATTCCACAGTTATATTTGTTGGCATGGTGACAAGATTTTGTCACTTGTCAAATCCATAACTAATTTTTTTTGTTTTGTTTTGTTTTGTTTTGTTTTGTTTTTTTGGAAAACTCAAAAAGTCTATTAGGTTTGAGGTTTACAAAAAGATTCCAGTTCAGATGTGTTAAAAACTCATTCAGATCCACACTGCCATTGCAAGATCTGTATTTTCAATTGGGTGACATGTTTTATTTTGTGTGTGTGTGTCTGTCTGTCTTTTGCAGTTCTGTTTGTCAATTAGGTAACAATACGGTATTCATTCATTCTTCATCAGTAGCTGCTTCATCCTGGTCAGTGATAAATCACTCGGACTCAACTCTATCACAAGGCACCATGCACACAGCCATTCAGATCTAGTGGGAATTTAAAGTAGCCAGTCCACCTACTGTCATGTTTTTAGGAGGTAGGAGGAAATGCTCTTTTCAACATTTTTTGAACACTTAAGGCCATTTTAATACATTTAGAAGTCACGTTAAAAAAAAAAGCCTTTTAGTTTCAGTGTAGCAATAATTTATAAACTTTAAAGATGTTACATGTACATAAATCTAAATGTTAAATGTAAGTGTGAAATGTGAATATTAAATGTTAATGTTAAATATTAATATAAATGTTAAATGTAAAGTTTGCAGGTGTAAAAAGCAAGTCTGTGAGTGTTTTTTTTTTTTAATGTGGGTCATGGTTCAGAACGCTCGTTTGGGATGGGGTGTCATCACTACAACCGCTAAATCCTGTAATTAGTGTCCGCTATGAAATTACAAAAATACAGCTAAGCTGACTACCTGCTTGAGTAGCTACAGTTATTTACATTTAGCTACTTCTTCTGTACATTTGTTCATTTCATAGCGGAGAATAATTTCAGGAAGTACCAGTAATAGTGTTGACACGGCTGTCCCAAACAAGTGTCTGAATAAATCTTTCTATACATTCAGATACATGAGTATTTGAACAGAGACACAATTTTCGTTATTTTGCTTCTGTACACCACCACAATGGATTTGAAATGAAGCAATCAAGATGTGGTTGAATTGTAGACTTTCAGCTTTACTTCAAGGAGTTTAACAAAAATATTGCATTAACTGTTTAGGAATTACAGCCATTTTTTACAGAGACCCTCCATTTTCATAGGCTCAAAAGTAATTGGACAATTGACTGATTTCATGGCCAGATGTGGCCTGTTTCTTTATTATTTCATAACAAATTAAGGAGAAAAAAGGTCTGGAGTTGATTCCAAGCATTGAATTTGCATTTGGTAGCTGTTCATGGGAACTCAAAATATGGGGTCAATGCAAGTGAAGAAGGCCATCAGTAGGCTGAAATACCTAAAAAGATCTATCAGAGGGATAGAGAAACTTTGAGTGTCCAAATCAACAATTTGTTACATTCTTAAAAAGAAGGAATGCACTGATGAGCTGAGCAACACAAAAAGGCCTGGAAGAGCACGAGAGAGAACTAAAGTGGATGAAATCAGAATTCTTTCCTGAAGAAAAACCCCTTTGCAACATCTAGCCAAGTCAAGAACACTCTGGAGGAGGTATCTTTGTCAAAGTCCACAATCAAAAGACACCATTGTGTATGTAAATACAGACGGTTTACCGGTTTTCTATCTTAATAGAAATGTTCTGTTAATCACAGATAGGCATACACTGTCTGCGGTTAAATCTAATATTTGTTTGTAAAAAAAAAAAAAACTCATTTTGTTTGTGTGTGTGTGTGTATATATATATATATATCTAGTTTCTATAGCTTTTGTATTGAACCATATTGCTAATGTGTATATACAAATAGAACTCTAGCATGTGTACATACACAAAGACCATTTCTGTTGTATAGGTACTTATGGAAATGTTTTTTGTTTCTTTCATGTTACTCCTCCTACTTGTTGACTGCTGTATCAACTTGAATTTCCCCTACAGGGGATCTTGTCTTATCTTATTGTAACTTTATAATGAACCATAATGTCATACTGACATCACATTAAATTCCCATGCTACTACACATCTTACATCTTTCTGTTGTATGATGATGCTACAGTATTTTAATGCCCATTTTACAATAAGTGACTGTATTAAGCACAGTAAGGGTTAACAGTGTGTCACTGGCTGTTGTACCTGTTTTACCACCTTTCATCCAAATTACAGGAAGACGCATATTTCAGGGGGTGTTTATCTCTGCAAATTTAAAGTTCAGATTTCTTTTTCATTCCACCAGTATGAAAGGTTAAGACAGAAAGTTTGTTTTTCACTTCCTCACAACATGACAACCTGTGTTCCTCTTCTGTGTCTTTATGTGCTGGGGGTGACTATGATGCTAGGATTGGTGGCACATTGTGATTTTAATCAGTCTCATTTTGGAGCTTACTTACATGGAGACATTGTCATTGGAATTCTGGAATCAATTCATTCTAATATAAAAGACCTTCAGGATCGGATTTGCCCAGAAATGTATACTTGCACAGAGTGAGTATAGAGGAGAATTTAATGTTCTTATTATTTTAAAATATATATATATATATATCAACCGCACTGCTCTTAATTATGTCTCATTTTAAGGTCTTGTTTTTTCTTTTCATTTCTAGCTTTGATCAAATACCATTTGTGTCATCTATAGCTGCAATTCACACAATTGAAGAGATCAATAACTCTGGCTTCCTTCCTGGCATTAAGCTTGGATACCTGATGTGTGATCCTTGTGCATATGGTACCAAAGCTTTAGACTGTGTGGAGCGCATGCTTGCTGTTAGTGGGCCACCTACAGTCCACTCTGACTACTCAAACTTCACTTCACCCATAAAAGCATTCTTGGGTGAAAGATACTCAGAATTATCTATTCCTGTTGCAAAATTACTCAGTCTCTACATGATTCCCCAGGTAAAAATACTGAAACATTGTTCTTATCAGCTTTTCTGTAGTGTTGGTTCCATCGTATAACCTGGCCTGACTTAATGTTTGTAAAAATTGTTTACCTGTATTCACAAATTGTGCAATAGTTACATTTCTATTTTCTAAAAATGGTTCTTACAAATTTGCAATTTTGAAAATATATTGCAATTGTTTAAAATCAATGAATATAGATGTCTTCTGATTAAGGGTTAATGCACATACTTTTTATGATCTACAACATCTAAATGAGCATCGGAAAAAAAGATAGGTACTTGGTCCAGCATGAAAAAAAATAACAGAAATTACATAGCTCTTTTTGATTTTTCAAGCATTTCATTGACAGATCACAAAAAAGCTTACAGATTTTTAAGACTTTTACTCAGTATATTTGATTGAAAAATATTGAAGTTCTTACAGATTGATGAAGATTCTTTAATGAGCCCGCATGCACACTGAACTGACAGTTCTGAATAATATCCTAGGATTGTTTCCATTTCATTTATGTATTTAGAGAAATGTATTTACCTTAGTGCTTGTTTCTTTGTTTATGCACCTGAATAAAATTTGGTATAATATGATAATTAATAAAGAAATTTAATATATATATATATATATATATATATATATATCCTGGTAATTTTGACTTTCACAAGATTGAGTCTGCACAAAGTTGACCTCATCAGTGACTTTCAAGCACGTTCACCATTTACTTAAATAGGAACCTGTACACCTGCTAATTTATGCAGTTATCCAATCAGCCAATCAAGTAGCATCAGCGCAATGCATAAAATCATGCAGACACAGGTCAAGAGCTTCAGTTAATGTTCACATCAAACATTAGAATGGGGGAAAAATGTGATCTCTGTGACTTTAACCGTGGCATCCATTTTAAAACATGGCGTATCCATTTTAAAACATTGTTGTTTGTTTATAAGGGTTTGCATGGACTGGCTCCTTCATATATCTCCGATCTCCTTCTGTTCCACTGTAATGCCTCCAGGGAACTTCAATCAACCAGTAGTCTTCAGTTGACTGTTCCAAGGACACGCTTGAAATCAAAAGGAGATCGTGCCTTTTCAGTGGCTGCTCCACAGCTTTGGAACAATTTGCCACCCTATATAAGAACTGCACCAACATGTGCTGATTTTAAGTCTCTTCTTAAAACTTATTTATTTACTGTTGCATATGGTCATAAGTAAGTGCAGTGGCATAACTGTAGTGTACTATCTGTTGCTGTCTTCTATGTTTACTTTTTTATTTTTGGTATATGCTTAAATTTTGTACAGGACTTTGGCCAACAGCTGTTGTTTTTAAATGTGCTTTATAAATAAATATGACTGACTGACTGGCATGATTGTTGGTGTCAGATGGGCTGGTTTGAGTATTTCCTGGGATTTTCACACACAACGTTCTCTAGGGTTTTCACAGGATGGTGTGAAAAATAAATCCTGTGTGTGGAGGGTCTGCAGGCTGAAACACCTTGTTGATCAGTAAGATCAGAGGAGAATGCCCAGACTTGTCTGAGCTGATAGGAACACTATAGTAACTCAAATAAGCACTCTTTGGGGAGCAGAAAAGCATCTCAGAACCTGCAACACATCAAACCTTGAGGTGGATGGGCAACAGCAGCAGAAGACCACATCAGGTTCCACTCCTGTCAGCCAAGAACAAGAATCTGAGGTTATCATGGGCACAGACTCACTGAAACTGGTCAGTTGAAAACTGGAAAAAGAGCAGGGATTTTTTCCTAATCTTCAACTGTCATAAAGGTTCGATTTTTTGTGCTCAGCACAGCTGTAAAGAGTGATTATATGGGTAACTATATCCTTCCTGGCAGCTCAAACCAATGTAGCAATTTTCCTCTGACCTCTCTCGTCAACATGGCATTTCCCCCCACAGAACTGTAACTCACCAATCTGTGTAAACTCTGGAGTGTGTTGTTTTAAGTTCTGCAGTTTATGAAATATTCAAACCAGCCCATCTAGTACCAACAACCATGTGACAAATAAAGTCACAGAGATCACATTTTTTCCCTATTCTTTGATGTGAATATTAGCTGAAGCTCTTGACTTGTATCTGCACGATTTTATGCATTGTGATAACTGCATAAATAAGCAGATGTACAAGTGTTCCTATTAAAGTGGATGGTAAGTGTATATTTGAACTGCTTGTGTATAATCAAAAAATAATTCGTAATTAGTGTGACAAGGCATTTTAACTCACATATTCAACAAATCAATTTAACATATTAACTGGTTTCTCTTTTCTTTTTTGATGTATATTACTATTTTTTTTTTTTTTATCTTAACAGATTAGTTGCACTTCTACTGCACCAGCACTGAGTGACAAATTACGCTACGCTTCCTTCTTTCGCGTTGTCCCAAGTGACATGTACCAGACACAGGCACTGGCAAAGCTCTTGAGACATTATTCCTGGAACTGGGTTGGGGTGGTTACCATTGATGATGAATATGGCAGAGCAGTCCTTGAGAACTTTGTGCAGGATGCACAGGAAGAACATGTGTGTCTCCAGTTCCAGGAAGTGTTACCAAATTACCTAGGTTTTATACATATGGAAGAGAAGATAAAGATGGTAGCTGATCGTATTGAATCCTCGAATGCCACAGTTATTCTGCTTATTCTAAGACCACAACTTGTGCAGATGCTCTTTACGGAGATGATTAAGAGAAATATTAGTCGGGTCTGGATTGCTAGTGATGCCTGGTCTACAACAGGGTTCATAATGAAGATGAAAGACATTAACAAAGTGGGAGACGTATTTGGTTTTACCTTTATCACTGGGGAAATTCCTGGTTTTAAAGGCTACCTGCAGAACCTTAGACCAAGTCCAGGCGCAAGGAATGATTTCATCAGTGAGTACAAACAAATGTCCAACTGCACCCAGAGTCAGCAATCAGAGAACTCATTTGTTTTGGATTGCAATAGCTACCTTCTTCAAAATGTGGATATGACACAGGCTTACGGTCAGAGAGTGGCAGTCTATGCCATTGCTCATGCCATCAAGACACTTTTAAAATGTGACAGCATTTCCTGCTCTGGAGACACAAACATCCTGCCTTGGAAGGTATCAGTCAATTTTTAATACCAGTAAAACATTTAGGATGAAGAAGCTCAATGCTTACTATAGCTAACTGTATTTATAACAATTAGGAGGCTACACAAAAAATGGACTATAAAAATCTAAGAGGAGAATTGTCCAATACAAGTAATACTCTACAGAGTAGGTTACTGGACTACAAATGAAAATATTCTACATTCATTTATCTAACACAAATATGATCTTTAAATACAGTACTCCAAACTGTGTTATGTTTTAAAAATATTTTCATCCTTTTTATGTTCAGCTTATAAGCATTCTTCGTGAGATTCACTTCACCTTGGACAACCAGGCATATTTCTTTAATAAAAATGGTGATTTTGAAAATGGTTATGATCTTATCATGTGGAAGAAGGACGGTGATGAAAGAGTACCTGATGTGGTGGGGAAATTCCTTATAAGCAATAACGATGTTGATGTCTATGAGCACAAAATCTCATGGTTTAACAACACGGTGAGAGAAAAATAAATGCTATCTATCTTAGAAACATCATATATATAAATATAAAACATTAGTTTGTTATGTTTATAATTAGCATAACTATATAGTTAAGGATTGGTTTTTAACGAAAGTACACCTCTCTCTTCGCATCAAGGTTCCTGAGTCCAGATGTTCAAAGCGTTGTCCACCAGGCACACACAAAAACATATTAAATATAACATGCTGCTATACTTGTATCAGCTGCAGTGCTGGAGATTATTCTGACCAGGAGGGTAAGTACAATTAAATGCATATAAAAGCATTCCTAAAATACAGATTCTCAGAACCTAGTAACATTGGAAGGTTAGCAGAGTTTTTTCTTAAGATTATAACTTCAGAAAAGGCTATGAAACAGTTTTCTTTGTAGTCTCAGGGAGCTAACCTAAGTGCAGCTTGCCCAAAAGAGACACGATTTCCCTTGTAAACAATAATAGCTGAACATGGCTAAAAATTATATCATGCATTGGTTTATATGAAAACTAAGAATGAAATCAAATCAAACTCCAAAACACCCATCTTTCCTATGTCCCTGTTTTGTTTTATATATGGTCTATTAACACCATCTGTTTTTTAATACAATGCCTCAGTCCAACTAATCAGATTTATGGCAAAAGCCCAAAGCCAAGGAAATCACATTTGTAGGCAAGGCAGGTTTTTATTAGCCTATGGTTATCATTTACCTATAACCAAAAAATAATTTTTATAACATCTTGACCAGACAATACTCTTAGTTCATGAAGAGATGCTGGTATTTGCAAAATATGAGGGATTTCATTTCCTCAGTTTATGTCAAGATGGGACATATTAATGAAGATAATTACGTAGAAATATGTATCAGGTTTTAAGAATGATAGTTCATCCAGTGTAATCTTGCTGGTAGCCTCCTCCTAGAACTCATTACAAGCTGTTCACACTTTTTCTGTGGAAAAAATATAAAACTATGTAGGGTGCTTTTCTGGTAATTATTTATCTATGTTCAGTTTGTTACAGTTCACTCAGAAACAATCAGTTTTATTTTGATTATATATTATTTTGGTCATTTGGTTCACTCCGGAAGCCAGCTTAGGAGGAACGGGGAAAGGCTGGCTGGTAAACCAGAGGCCACTTATGTCTGGATGGATGGATAGATAGCATTACATCCTGATTCATTAATAAAAATATTTTGAACATGGAATATTTTATTCAGTGGTCAAATAAATATATTAAAATGATTCACATCAGCTTCAAAATTTGTAAATAAATAAATAAATTTTTAAAAGGTTTTTCCAGAATAAGCCCATGTTACCCCTAATCCTCCTGCATTTATAGTTATGATGTTCCACTTTTTCTTCATGCAGATCAATCAACCTGTACCAAGTGTCTAAATGGAACTTCTCGTCCTGCTTCAACGAAATGTGAGAAATGGAAGTTGGGGATTTTGGAGTGGTCTGCAGCGCATTCTATTGTGGTGATTATTGGAACAGTAATAGGCATACTACTGTTAGTGGTCTCTATTATATTTTTCATTAAATGCAAAGACCATGAAATAGTACAGAATAACCTCAGTTTATTATGCATCATGCAGGTAGGCCTGATTGTAAGTTTTGGAAGTGTGATAGCTTTTTTAGGCGATCCAAGCTCCCATCAGTGCATGGTACAACAGGCCATGTACGGTCTTGGATTCACTCTCTCTGTATCATGCATTCTGGTTAATGCCTTTAGCTCATTCTTAGCCTTCATGTCCTATGACCCAAATAGACAGCTTTACTTAAGCAAGTTTAATAAGCCTTTTGTCAACATAGGCATCCTCACTGTTGTTCAAGGTCTCATTTGCCTCTTCTGGTTTATATTTGATCCTCTTAAAGTTGATGAACTGCCATCTGAAAAAGATCCTCTTACCATGAACCGTCTGTGTACTCAAGGAGCTAAGTTTATTGGCTTTGCCATGATGCATATATATATTGCTATTCTAGCTGTGCTTTGTTTTGTGTTGGCCTTCAAAGGGAGAGAGAAAGATACTGAGTCTATAGTCTTCAGCATGCTCTTTCATTTGTTTGCCTGGCTTTGTTTTATTCCACTCTTTGTCACACAAAACGAACAGCGGCCCATTATCCAGCTCTCTGCCATTATGGTCTCCACCTACGGAGTCATCTTCTGCCACTTCACTCCAAAATGGTACAGGATATTATCAGACAATGCAGCGAGGCAAGCTAAATCCCCACAAGAGGATCCATGTGCTAAAGAGGAATTACAAAAGTAAATCAACATGTAGAACAACCTCATAAACCCAGCTTAACCCTCCTGACTCTTGACAGGCAGATGGTCAGAAGTCATTACTGTTTCCAATAGGCAAAATATTTAGACCAAACAAAAACAAAGCTGAATATGTTACAATATTAAAAAGAAGTAAATTATCTTAAAACAGGATATATTTTTCCAGGCACACTCATTGTATCTTCAGTTGCACTAAGAGTGGTAATGGATATTTTCATGCATGTAGCTAGTATTATTCCCAAAGCATGAATTATATACATCAATACAGAAATAGTTGCAGGGCACAAAAACAATGTTTCCCAAAGATCATATCATTGCAAGGATTTTAGCTCTGTTGAAAACACAATAAGAATATGTAAAGCCTCTTGAAATGCTGTGCATAGAGGAAAGGTCTAAGATCTCTCATCAACCTTATTAGACACTATAAGAAGAGAGGTTTAAAATAACACTCTACAGCATTCCATGGTATCTAATCTGACAGTATGAGTCATTACTCTTTTTTGTATTATACTTTTCATGAATGGTGCCAATAATTGTGGTATTTTTAATTTTACATAAATTGCATACTTTTGAAAACAATTATTGTATTTATTGTATGAAACAGTTATTGTACACTGCTCAAAAAAATTAAAGGAACACTTTTTAATCAGAATATAGCATCAAGTCAATTAAACTCCTGGGATATTGATCTGGTCAGTTAAGTAGCAGAAGGGGTTGTTAATCAGTTTCAGCTGCTTTGGTGTTAATGAAATTAACAACAGGTGCACTAGATGGGCAACAATGAGACAACCCCCAAAACAGGAATGGTTTTACAGGTGGAGGCCACTAACATTTTTTCCCTCTTCATCTTTTCTGACTGTTTTTCACTAGTTTTGCATTTGGCTAGGGTCAGTGTCACTACTGGTAACATGAGGCGATACCTGGACCCTACAGAGGTTGCACAGGCAGTCCAACTCCTCCAGGATGGCACATCAATACATGCCATTGCCAGAAGGTTTGCCGTGTCTCCCAGCACAGTCTCAAGAGCATGGAGGAGATTCCAGGAGACAGGCAGTTACTCTAGGAGAGCTGGACAGGGCCGTAGAAGGTCCTTAACCCATCAGCAGGACCGGTATCTGCTCCTTTGTGCAAGGAGGAACAGGACGAGCACTGCCAGAGCCCCACAAAATGACATCCAGCAGGCCACTGGTGTAAATGTCTCTGACCAAACAATCAGAAACAGACTTCATGAGGGTGGCCTGAGGGCCCGACCTCCTCTAATGGGCCCTGGGCTCACTGCCCGGCACCGTGGAGCTCGAGAATTGGCAGGTCCGCCACTGGTGCCCTTTGCTTTTCACAGATGAGAGCAGGTTCACCCTGAGCACATGTGACAGATGTGAAAGGGTCTGGAGAAGCCGTGGAGAACGTTATGCTGCCTGTAATATCGTTCAGCATGACCGGTTTGGTGGTGGGTCAGTGATGGTCTGGGGACATATCCATGGAGGGACGCACAGACCTCTACAGGCTAGACAATGGCACCCTGACTACCATTAGGTATCGGGATGAAATCCTTGGACGTATTGTCAGACCCTACGCTGGTGCAGTGGGTCCTGGGTTCCTCCTGGTGCACGACAATTCCCGGCCTCATGTGGCGAGAGGATGCAGGCAGTTCCTGGAGGATGAAGGAATTGATACCATTGAATGGCCCCCACGCTCGTCTGACCTAAATCCAATAGAACACCTCTGGGACATTATGTTTCGGTCCATCCGACGCCGCCAGGTTGCACCTCAGACTGTCCAGGAGCTCAGTGATGCCCTGGTCCAGATCTCGAGGAAATACCCCAGGACACCGTCCGTTGTCTCATTTCCCCCGACGTTGTCAGGCATGCATACAAGCACGTGGGGGCCATACAAACTACTGAGTACCATTTTGAGTTGCTGCAATGAAATTTCAGCAAAATGGACTAGCCTGCTGCATCATTTTTTTTTTCACTTTGATTTTCGGGGTGTCTTTGAATTCAGCCCTCTGTAGGTTGATAATTTTCATTTCTATCAAACGATGTGGCATCCTTTCGTTCCTAACACATTACCCAGTCCATATCAGTATAGATATCCAGCATGATATTTTTCCCCATTGAGATCTGATGTGTTTTCAAAGTGTTCCTTTAATTTTTTTTTAGCAGTGTATAATTAAAGTTTTGTTTAAATTATTTTGGATATTATTGAAAATTCTTTTTCTGTGGTGTAAAATTTTAATTATTTGGAAATGTATGCATATCACATAAATAAACAGTTGTAAATTCATATTTTTCTTTTTTGTAAAATTATTTTTTTATTTATCCATTTCACATAAATAGATTGCTGAAGTTAAAAAACAATTTTTATTAAAATGTGAAACATCCATAATTTACATTTACAACCTTTTCAGTTCATCTTGGTAATGAACACAGATAACACATCTGGCAGTCAATGGGAAACTTTAGTAGAGGGAAATCACTTGAAATACCAGCTTTGGTGCCAGTAAATATTTTGAGTGGTTGTTATGAGCAATAACAATAGAATTTAAACTAAAAGACATGTGCACACAAGAAGACAATAAGCAAGTTTATTATTGGAGCAGAGAGGAAAAATGTATTGAGAAGGTGGGTGCATAGTCAAGTGCCAGTTTGTGAATGGAAGGCAGAGCCGGGAAACGTGAGTGGTAAGGATCCAAACCTGTGCAGGACTGTGCTCTAATGTGTTCTGTGTTTCAGTGAGCGGCAGCAAGGATAAAGTTGAGAGAGACGAGAGACGCAGGAGAGAGGTCTGAGCTGCACAGAGATGTGTGTGTGCTCACGTGTGGATATGTGTGCAGAGTGAGATAAAATCATTGAAAAGCTACAGAACTAGTGAAGGAAAATAAAGAATCCTTTTTTTTTTATTTGTCCCAAGCCTGCCTCCCATCTCCTCATTTCCCTCTGAACCGAAGAGAAGTGTTACACCTGCATATACTTATACATGGCCAAATGTGTGTGGACACCTGACCATCACCATATGTGGGTCTACTTGCTGCTGCTACTGTTGGGGGAAGCCTAGTTCGCGGCCCAACAGTTTCCCCTAATGGCCGTCACTATCCAATACCAGGGACAAAAGCATAGAATGCAGCCGGTGGTTAGTCCCCACCTAACGCATTCACTGAATCTAGGGACAAATTGGCTGGCATTTCAGATGTTGTTGAGGGGAATGGGTGATGGGTCAGACTGAGGATGGGTCAGATGTGAGAATGGATCCTGCAGCATTGTAGCATGTTGTGGGATGTGTGCAGCATTGGCTGGGGAGGCGTTGCCTGGGCTGTCAACATCAGCTCTGCATCAGGAGGACACAGAGGATGGGGAGGGCCCTGCCCACTGCCCTTTGGTTGAATTCCCCTCGGGGATTTCCATCTGGAGCAGACAAGAGATGAAACCCTCAGGCATGCCTTCAACCAAGCGAAAGTAAATGATGGTCAGCAAGTTCAGCCCAACGTTGCGCTCTCCTTTAACTATTTCATGATTATTGAAATTATTCCAAGTGAAGCAGGACACTCAAACAAAAGAAGACATGACCCAGTTATCAGTCCCAAAGAGCCGTCGGGAAATGTTACTCCAGGCGGGGAAGTTAACAAGTTAATCCAATGGCGGGGCACTTAGGGGAGGACAAAAAACTGAACCTACTTATGGCCCATTTCTATTGTCTGGGTATTAGCAGCGATGTTCGCTGGTGGTGTGTGGCATGTCGCAAATGTCAGCTGCTGAATCCACCGGCCACCCCAAAAGCGCCTTTACACCCCCTTCCATTGATCAAGGTCCCCTTTAAAAGAATTGGTATGGACCTCATTGGGACATTGGAACGAACTGCATGAGGGCATCGCTTTCTGTTGGTCCCGGTGGATTATGCAATGCGATACCCTGAAGCAATGCTTCTTTGCAACACCTCAGCACACAGTATTGGAGGAACTCTTCAAAATTAGCTCCAATTACAAGTGCATCAATCCCGGCTGTATAATGGGGCTACATTAGTTTTCACTGGGAGACAAGGTGCTTGTATTATTACCCACATAAAACTCCAACGTACTCGTCAAGTGGGAAAGGGCCCTTCGAGGTCACACAGCAAGTCAGGAACATCGACTATATGGTAAGGCGAACGTATGAAGGAAGAGTGCAGCAGATATAGCACCTCAATCTCCTTAAACTGTGGAGAGAGGAGGTCCCTGTGGCTTTGGTGATGGTCGTTCTAGAGAGGGAAGAGCTAGGACCAGAGGTGAATCTAAAACAGGTGGCTCAATCCACCCCGGTCCCTTGTGGAGCCTACTTCTCACCATCCCAAATCAGGTTGGCAGGCTGGCAAACCTCAAAATCAAAGGTTGCCAAGTTGCAGGAGGAATTTTCAGATGTGTTTTTGACTCTACCCGTTCACACTAATCTCCTAGAACACCACATTGTGATGGTGATCTTGAGATGGGTGGTGGTATGCAGCCACCCCTATCATTTACCTGAACACAAAAAAACAGGTGGTGTGGGAGGAGCTCAAGGCCATGCTCGACATGGGGGTAATCGAGGAGTCCCACAGTGACTGAGCCAGTCTGGTGGTCCTGGTTCTCAAGGCAGACAGTTCAGTCTGGTTCTGTGTGGACCCGTGTAGAAAGGTCAACAGGGTGTTGAAATTTGATGCATACCCAATGCCCCGCTTTGACGAACTGCTTGATCAGTTAGGTGCAGCTCACTTTTACTTGACACTGGATTTGACAAAGGGTTAATGGCAGATCCCTTTGACTCCCATGTGTCAGGAAAAAATGGCTTTTACCACAGCATGAAGCTTACACCAATTTGTGACCCTTCCTTTTGGGTTGTGTGGAGCCCCAGAGACATTCCAGAGACTGTTGGACAGGATCCTCCACCCACATGCTGCCTACGACGCTGCCTATCTAGATGACATCATTATTTATAGTAATGATTGGCAGTGACACAATCAGAATCTAAGGATTGTTCTGAGATCATTGAGATGGACAGGACTCACAGCAAACCCAAAGAAGTGTGCAATTGGGCGGGTGGAAGTATGGTATCTGGGCTTCCACTTGGGTCATGGGCAGGGGCATCCCCAGATTGACTGTAGCAAAAAAGACTGTAGCAATTGCGGCCTGCCTGAGACCCAAGACCAAAAAGGAGGTGAGACATTTCCTGGGGCTGGCTGGCTATTATCGTAGGTTTGTGCCTAATTATTCAGATGTCTGCAGCCAGGAAAGGTGAGTGGTAAGGATCTACACCTGTGCAGGATTGCTCTAACATATGTTCTGGATAAAGTTGGGAGAGACGAGAGATGTGGGAGAGAGAGAGCTGAGCTGCACAGAGCTGTGTGTGCGTGTGTGTGGATATGTGTGCAGTCCACAAGCCTGTCCCAAGCCTGCCTGCCACCGAAGAGAAGTGTACATCTGCATATACTGTATGTATACACTACATGGCCAAAAGTATGTGGACACCTAACACCATATGTGGGTCTTCCCCAAACTGTTGCCACAAAGTTGGAAGCACACAATTGTATAGGATGTCTTTGTATGCTGTAGCATTACAATTTCCCTTCTCTGGAACTAAGGGACCCAAACATGTTCCACAGCCATGCTCCGAAATCTAGTGGAAAGCCTTCCCAGAAGAGTGGAGGTTTTTATAACAGAAAAGGGATACTAAATCTGGAATGTGATGTTCAAAATGCACATATGGGTGTGATGGTCAGGTGTCCACAACTTTTGTCCATATAGTGTGTCTACAGTCAGGTCCATAAATATTTGGACACTGACAAAGTTATTGTTATTTTAGCTGTCTACCACAGTATGTTGGAGTTGACATTAAGATTCAAGATACAAAGCGTTTATTGTCATGTGCACAGTGAGGAAACCAAGTTTCCCTGAACAATGAAATTCTTCCTTTGCTGTCCACATTGAATACCAAGATAACAGAAACTATATAGAAATAAAAAATAAAAACAGACATGCGCATACATAAAAACAAACATAATAAAGTGTAGACTATGTTACAGAAGTAGAAATATAGATTATATATATAGAAATATAGACTATGTACATCTGTATGTGTGAGTGTGCAATGTTGACTTGTGCATATGAAGTATATCTCTATGTGCAATATTGACCTATGTACAAAACAATACAATACAAATACAAAAACAAAAACAATAGTACAGTAGCCTGTAGTAAACTGAGTGCAACTACACAATAACAATAGCAGCTGTCACATTTAACAATGTGCAAATCGAAATGAAGCTTCTTGATAAGAAGTAGCAGCAATAACATTTACAAATGTGCAAATTGGGCTGTAGCAGTTCAGTCCACCTAATCTATGAGATGTGTGAGACTAGTCTGTGTCCACTGGCTACCCATTTAGAAGTCTAATGGCTGAGGGGAAGAAGGAGTTCCTTAGTCTGGAGGTTCTGCATTTCACACTCCTGTACCTCCGTCCGGAGGGCAGGAGTGTGAACAGTCTGCATTGTGGGTGGTTTGGGTCCTTAAGGATGGAGGCAGCTCTCCTGTGGACTCTGCGGTGGTAAATAGTCTGCAGAAAGGGCAGTGGAGTCCTGATGATCTTCTCAGCAGTCCTCACCACTCTCTGCATACGTTTGCGATCCCTCACTGTAGTGCTGCCATACAGCTGTAGAAGTTGTTGAGGATCTTAGGCGACATGCCAAACTTCCTCAGCCTCCTCAGGAAGTACAGCCGCTGTTGTGCTTTCTTAACCAGCTGGGTGGTGTTGAGTGTCCAGGTGAGGTCCTCGCTGATGTGGACCCCCAAATATTTAAAGCTGCTTACCCTCTCCACTTCAAGCTCTGAGATAAACAGTGGCTGGTGAGTTCTCCTCTCTTTCTTCATGTCCACAATCATCTCCTTTGTTTTGTCCGTGTTGAGGGTGAGGTTGTTGTCCTCACACCATGTCACAAGACTGGCCACCTCCCTCCTGTAGGCCGCTTCATCTCCGCCAGTGATCCGTCATATCACTGCGGTGACGTCGGCGAACTTCACGATGATGTTGTCCTTGTGGGAGGCGACACAGTCATGTGTGAACAGTGTGTAGAGGATGGGACTGAGAACACACCCCTGTGGGGTGCCAATGTTTGTTATGATGGTGTCTGAAGTCCTATTTCCAATCCTGACAGACTGCGGTCTGCCAGTCAGGAAATCTAGGAGCCAGTCGCAGAGTGTGAGTGTAGTCCAAGTGCAAACAGTTTGTGGGTGAGTTTATGGGGGATGACCGTGTTGAAGGCAGAACTGTAGTCGATAAAGAGCATCCTGATGTAGGTGTCCTTATCTTCCAGATGAGAGAGAGAAATATGGAGGGCAGCAGCAATGGCATCTGATGTGGACCTGTTGGTCCGGTATGCAACGATTAAATAATGAATCAAATCAGGTGAACGGTGTAGGAATTACTGTTCTTTAAGAGACCACAAGTAGGAAAGTCTCACTCTGAATGCACTCTAGTTCACACTTTGTATTTTTGCGCATGCTTTCTAGTTTTGACTCTCATTTTGATTCTCTGAAAGATTCTCTTGAGGTTTTTTATTCTGTTTTTTTCCCAAGAAAGTCTGTTTGCTAATCACCATTGCATTATAACCTGTTGTAATAAAGTCTGCCTGCACTTGCAATGATCTCTACTACCTGACAAGTTTAAAGGAGCATCTGCTTTTTTCAAAGGATAAAATCCAGCATCACCAGTATCAAGGGCCATAGTGGAGAAACGATAAACATTGTTTTTGTTCCAGAGAATATCTTTGACTACTCTGATCACTAGGGGTCAACATAAGGATCACATTCCGATGACCATAATGGGCTGCTCCCCTTCCAAAGGTCAATTCTTTGCTTGAATCTACAATCATCAAGACAAAGCTCTGCAGTTTGAATAATAAGAAAATAACAGTGATCACCTTATGAGCCAAACAGAGCCTCCTGAAGTACTGATTGACAATGAAGAGAAGGTCCTACTGGTGATGAATATAGCAGTAAAACCCAAAATCAGAGGTGTTTGACACAAGACAGAAGTCCTGTGTTTCTCAGTGTCCAGAAGCATCAATGCAGACAGTATTTTTACTCCCCAGCTCTCTGAATATCTTAGAAACCTGTCCTAATGGATAGGATTTTGTGGACAAAAGCCACCCAGAGCAGGACAATGACTAGCCAATTGGGGATAAAGATAAAGAGAAAGATGAAGTAATTTGTCTTTTCCAGCACTCTCAAAAATTATTCATTTGTGTCATTCCACTGACATTTTAGCCAAGACTGTAGTGCTCAGCATGAATTTCTTTGTTTTGCAGTTTTGTGTGTATTTTTCTACCCCTCTGTGTTAACTATCTTCACCCATGTTAAATAGTCATTGTGTTTACCTGTGTTCTGCCTATTTAAACCCTGTTTTGTGTTCAGTTCCTGGCTCAGTCTGGGGTCTCCTAGCCTTTTATTATGTTTGGAAGATTTGTCACTTACCTGTCTTTTTCATACTGTACCTTTGCTTGGATCTGTATTTGCTCTTTTTTATTTTGTGCTATAGACTGGCCACTCCCAAGGGAGATTACAAGCTACTTGCCTGCCCCAGACCTTCAGCAGAAGCACCCCCTTACAGGCCCACTCTTACTGACAACCAACTATTGTTATCTAGTGTCACATAGCCCCACTACCAGGACAGTGAAGCTACCACTTTAAACAATAAGAGGTAATTGCTTCCTTTACTACTACCATAGAGGGTGGTATGTTCAGCAGAATGTACCACTAGAACAGTACTGCCCTCCCTGCAGGACACTTACATCAGACAAATCAGAACATTATCAAGGACGCTTCCCTCCCTAGCAATGGTCTTTTGACTGCTAAAGTCAGGCAAATGCCTCTACAGACACATGGCCAATACATAAAAGCTCAGAAGGAGCTCCTTCCCACAAGCCATCAGGATCATGAACTCACACAAGTACTTTAAGATACCTGCACACAAATACATTCACTCTCAGGTTTTTTCAAGCACATTGCACATCATAGTATTCTGCAACCAGGTCCCAGCACCTGGTTGTCTACTACATACTGTAAGAAATTACAGAATCTGCTGGACAAGTGGGTTTTGATCTGATGGGATCTCAACCCACATTGTAGGGCTGATAAGCTGTTACAGCAAATGTCCCAATCATCATAGTCTCAAAAAAGGTCTGGCCTCAGTTTCCCATGTATACCAGGAATCCCCACTTAAATCAGGAAGTTGATGAAATCATAGGATGGAAATGGTTGTAGATTTAAAAGGACCGTCTCAGTCAAAAAAAAAAAAAAAATACCAGTGTTTGCATATGGGTAATAATTCCTGTTCAAGAAGTATACAGTTCCCTCCAAAAGTATTGGAATGGCAGGGCCAATCCTTTTGTTTTTGCTATACATTGTGGACATTTGGGTTTGTGATCAAAAGAGGAATATGAGATGATAGACTTTCATTTCCATTCATTTCCTAATATTTTCATCTAGATGTGTTAAAAATAACCAGGTCACTAATGTGACCAGGTGATTTTTTTTTTCTAATCTTCAACTATCCAGTTTCTATAAGCCTGTGTCCACTGTAGTCTCAGATTCCTGTTCATGGCTGACAGGAGTGGAACCCAGTGTGGTCTTCTGCTGTTGTAGCCCATCCAACTCAAGGTTAGATGTTTTGTGCATGCTGAGATGCTTTTTTGCTCACCATGGTTGTAAAGAGTGATTATTTAAGTTACTATATCCTTCCTGGCAGCTCAAACCAATCTGGCGATTTTCCTCAGACCTCTTTTTTCAACAAGGCGTTTTCCCTAACAGAACTGTTGCTCACTCAGTGTTTTTTGTATTTCGCACCACTCTATGTAAACTCTAGAGACTGATGTGTGTGAAAATCCCACAAGATCAGTAGGTTCTGAAATACTCAAACCAGCCCCCCTGGTACCAACAAGCATGCCATGATAAAAGTCACAGGGATCACACTTTTTCTTCATTCTGATGTGTGATGTGAACATTAACTGAACCTCTTGACCTGTATCCGCATGATTTTTGTGCTGCTGCCACATGATTGGCTGATTAGATAACTGCATGAATGTGCAGGTGTACAGGTGTTCCTGATAAAGTGGACGGTAAGTGTGTATTAGTATACGCATTAGTTATTACTAGTATTACATATTAGTAGTAATTACAATGAAGAATGTAAACCAACAGCCACCTTGTTTTTTTATGAGATTAGCCTCTTACATGTGCACTTTATTCTTTTAGTGTGGCCATCTGTACATCCTAAGACCAAGGATCTCCAATCCTCCTTTATCCTCTCAATCACTTGTCTATTCGAAGGCACAGCATAGATGAGAATGCACTGGTTCTATTCTTAGGTGAATACGAACTGGAAAAAACTCTTAATAAAGAACACCCAGACTAAAATCACAGCCTAAGGCATAGGGATTTTGGCAGATTTAAATAATTTAAAGGCGCATCGTTTTTTTTCAAAGGATAAAATCCAATAACAGCAAGAAGACAGCATCAGTGGGCATGGTGGAGAAAGCATAAACATTATTAAGGACTTGCTATTTTTGTTCTAGAGAACATCATTGACTACGCTGAGCACTACATCAACAGAAGGATAACATTCTGATCATCGTAATGGGCTGCTCACCTTCCAGTGGTCAACTCCTTGCTGGAATCTATAACCACCAAGACAAAGCTCTGCAGTTTGGATCATATGAAAGCAACAGTCATCACTTCTCTGGTGGGACAGAAATTAAGAGCCAAGCACAGACAGAAACAGTTTCCAGTGGACTAAGTTTATTACAAGAAGAACACACTGCTGTACAACTCCAAGGTAAAAGACCCACAGTTTGTGATATAGTTAGGGCAAGTGTAGATATAGGAGAGACGCAAGGGGAATTACTGACAAAAGTAAATACAGACAGAAAGGATGACAGAAAGATGAAAAATAATGGATGCAAAAGAAGCAGGCACAGAGAGAGACAGCAGGAAACTGTGTACATGCAGTCAAACTTAGATCTTCCACAAGCCATGGTAAAAGCTCACGAGGCAGCCTATGCTTATCTAAACCATAATATACCTAAATATGAATCCCTCTTAGGGCTCTTGGAAAAAGCAACACAGACCCAACTTTCTTTACAGCCTATGGTCACCTTATTAGCATTACAGTATGAGGAGATAAACCAGGCCTTAGATGAAATTGCAACTGAGGGAGAGCAGATGCTAGAAATACATGGAAACCGCATGGCCTTGCCAGCTGCACAAAATGATGTTCTGCTAAACCCAGACATAAAAGAAGCTGAGAGCAACTCAACTGAAGGTTCTCCAGACCTGCTGCAGCATATGCTTCATCACTTGATTAAAAAAATGACTTTAGTAGGGGATTCTGTAAAAGGGCTGGGGGACACATCCTTAGAAGAAACAGGTGACTACTTTGGCACACTCTCCCAATTGCTGGCAGAAAAGCTGGGGGCAAAGAGAGCAGCGGAGTTGCGTTTGAAACAGGTATTGGCTTGTGTGGAATCATATGCCTTGAGAAAGCTGAATTCAGAAGACTCTGCTCTGCACAGTGAGGACAGTGGCATTGGTGTAGAGAAGGAGTGCCACAATGGTTCAGTGGGTTGTTGCAGCCACCAGGAGAGCTCTGGATCAGGAGCTAGAACTCAGTCATCATATGGTTGTCCTGAGGGCAGTTTACCAGATCAGCGCTATGTTAATGAGGATGAAAATGATGATGATGTTGACAAAGATACTGATGCTGAAGATAGCAATGATGATGAAGCGCTAAAACATGAGCAGGGGAGCAAAACTGATATGATGGACAGAAAGATATCTAATTGGTCTCAGGCAGACCCTAGTCAGTATCCAGTCCAAGTCAATCTGGAGAACAAGAGGCCAACCAATTATACTTTTGAATGTAGTGATCAAAAAGAGAGAAACATCAGGCAGCCCAAAACTGCAGATGATTCGTCTGTGTCTTGTCACAGACATTTTAATTTATGGGGTGCAAAGCGGTCACGATCAGCAGATTTTTTATGTATAAGAGTGAATGACTATATGGTACAAGGGCAGAATAGATTTCCAAATGATAACCAAAAACCTGAATGGATTACTAAAAGACAGAATCCATCACAATTTTATTGTCTCCAAGATGGGAATAATGGGCCATTTAAGCCTGGGCTAATACCAAGCTTAACTCCTGCCTTTACACCTGTACCCCCTGGCAAAAATGCCGTCAGACGACTCATTAATACATTTAGCCAAGGGGTTTGTCATAGTTCCAACCAAAAACCCCTTATTGGGCCCAAAAGATTTAGAGGAAGGAAAAGGAGCTTTTTGCCTATAATAACCAATTGCGGGTCAGGTGTTTCCACCAATGGCAACAACAACAGTTATCCACTTGACCAGCAACTCTCAGAGAGACCTGATAATATAGATGTGAACAGCCTTCCACCTCCTCCTCCTGAAGTACTAATGGACAACTCCTTTGAGAAAAATGAAGGTCCTACTGGTGATGAATATGGAAGCGAAACCCAAAATCAGAGGTGTTCAACACAAAGACAGAAGTCCTGTGTTTCTCAGTGTCCACGAGCATCAATGCAAACAGTATCTTTACTCCCCAGCCAGGATAGTATTTCAATGGGCTCCCTGAATATCTCAGAAACCTGTCCTAATGGACAGGATTTTGTGGATGAAACCCATCCAGAGCAGGACAGTGACCAGCCAATTGGGGATAAAGACAAAGATAAAGCAATTGGCCTTTTCCAGCACTCTCAAACAATCAATCATTTGTGTCATTCCACTGGCATTTTAGCAAATTTAGGCCCAGGGGATGAGGGTAATATCAAGTATATATCTGAGAGGTTGGGACAAACAGTAAAACTGGGAAACAGGGACTCAAGTGAAGGAGAAGGATCAACCCTTTATGCTAACAGCCACCCTCCAATTACTCCACCAGTCTCCAGAGCTCGAATCCCACCCTCAAGTTATTCTACATGCCATAGAGTTCCAAGTCCTACTGCTTTACCTCCATCCCCTACCCGTCCTGTCATTGGTCAGGGGGAAACATCCACATCCTCATTTACTTCTCAAATCCAGACATCGACCAGGAGATACAGTGATGATGCAAATGGCTTCATGACTGCCTCTAGTTCAATGTCATTTTATGATGCTCGCTCTGTGTTTTGTCAAGTGAACCAATCAGCGTCCCTGTCTGTCAAGCCTTTCTGTAGATCCACACTACCAAGACCATGGGGAGAGTCAAAGCTCTCCAAAGAGAGACTACAAGCTACTTGCCTGCCCCAGACTTTCATAAGAAGCATCCCTTACAGGCCCACTCTTACTGACCACCGACTATTGTTACCTAGCGTCACACAGCCCCACTACAAGGACAGTGAATCTACCACTTCAAACGATAAGAGGTAATTGCTTCACTTACTGTTTCAGTAACAGACAGTGTGAATTGTAATTATTTGTGTGACAGAATGTGCATAATATCAAATTACCTACAAAAATGCAAATGAAAGATTATGTGATCACACAAATTCCAGCTCTCTGTTAGCTGTATCTTGACCCGACTGTGTAACATTAGTCTGCATATCAATTCAAGTGGATTTTTATTGTCGTTTATCTATATACAGTAGCTTGCATACATTGGAATGAAATGTAATTTCTCCAGTACCATGGTGCAACACATAAAAGTACAATAGCACAGTGCACAGATCTACATAATAGTACAGATACATGACAGTGTGAGACGAGTGCAAAAAAATGAACTAAGTTTTAATATTTATATTTTTATTTTTACTTAGGCAGCTCACAGGTGTTCATAAGAGTTTTATATTAATAATTTAAATTAATAATTTAAAATGAATAATTAAAATGAAAGCAATCTATTTCCTTTATTTCCATAAACAAATTATGAGATTATGGTTGAAATACCTGTTATTCAGTAGGAGGAAAATATGTAAAACAACCTTTGCATACTACTTACAGTATTATTACTTGCTGTTATGTGTCATATGATTCCATTTACTCATTTAGAGACAGCCAGTAAAGCACTATCATTACCATAAATGAAAAAGGGCTTCTGTTCCTGCAAGAAGCCAGTTTGTTGGAAACTGGTATGAGAAAGTAGAGGCTAAACAAGACACTCATAACTAGTCAATTACAGAAAGTTGTCCCAAATCTGACAGTTAATCTTTATAATAGTACAAATTAATTCCAAACCATATACATTTCATGTTAGTTTAATATATTTTTTCTATTGAAAAACCGTTACAAAATTGCCAAAATATTATTTTTATTAGCAAGTTATCTTTATTATCTAGCTCAAAAGTTTGCATCTCCATTGACACTGACAAGCTTAGTATTTTTTATGTGCCTCATTCAGGTGTCTAATAACTTAAGAGAGCTAACACATGATTACATAATTAAGTCCTCTTTACCGGTATGAAAGTTTTAAACAGGCAATACCACAAGCAGTCAAATTAGGAGTCAGTACAGAATCAGGAAAACAGCTATCACAAGGCCTAAAACTGAAAATACTGCCCTTTAACACAGCTGGAAAAGGGTATAAAAGGAGACCTCATTACTAACAGTGAAAACCATCATTAATAAATAAATATACAAAGATTGAATAGAAAGAGCTGAAAAATAACAAAAAATAAAGAGGCAGCCTTGCCATTATGTGACACACCTGAAAGCTTATTTAAAAAAAAAAAAAAGGCTAGTATAGTGTTCATACTAAGTGTTGTAGTGTAATAGCTTCAAACAGTAACCTAGTGACAACTAAATTATCTGTCAATGGATGACATAATTAAGATAGTTTTGTGAGATTCATACACATTATAAGAGATGAATATGAAAAAGTAATTCTTAATTACATGATGATAACAGCAGATATTTTCCTTTCGTATTTTGATTATACAAAAATCAAGACAGTTTCGGTTACTAAAATTCTCTGCATAACTGAAATCTTTTATAGACACAATGCTCTGAGGTACTTTCAAAATTGCTTGTAAACAGTTTTGAACTTGCTAACTGAACATACAGTATAGATGGACAGCAGTGGAGCAACAAAACCCCCCCTTGACATTATCTTAATGCTATTAATAAGATTAGTGCAGTTCAGTCTAATCCCACTAGATTAAGAACTCTTTCTCTCTCTCTCTCTCTCTCTCTCATTGCTGAACCATTGGTCTGTTTTCTTTCCTGATCACCTATAATAATGTATTGCATTCTTAAATAGGCAAGACAGTGCAACTGAGACACTCACAATCTTGTTTAAATTTTTTTTTTTTTAAATAAAAAAAAAACTGAAATGATAAAAAAAAATTGTGAAACAATTTGGATGTATATCAGCAGCCTTATGGCTATGAAGTATCTTCAAAATTATATCACAAATATAGTTGCCTTGATTTACTACTCATATATATCAGCACCACATATCTCAAAATTCCAGTCCCACTACTGTCTCTTCTCTCTTCCAGGAAAGAATATGTAGCTGAAACAGACCAGTGCTCGAAGCAGGAAATCCTAGTGAGCTGCTCGGTGTTTGGTCCACAGGAGGCCGAGGCCAACGTTATGGATAAAATGGATTAAAGCATTTTCTTTTTTTGTAACCTCTCTTCAGAAGAGAGAGCTAATTCTGAGAGGGGACACTGGAAAGTATTTCAAAATTATCTGGAGACAGCTTACAGATGAAACACTGTCCAGAATTAAATATACATTTTGCTAACAATTAAACTATACATATATAAATTGCTGTTGTTTATATTTTAATCTTTTTTTGACCTTGTGATATTTTCCTTTAGTTACATTAAAATATTTATCTAAATATTGATAGTTATTTTTAGTTGAATAATTCAAATACATCATGATGGTAGATACTAAAATGTGTTGCAGTATCTTGTTACTGCAAAATTCTTAGAAATTTCAAATGGTTTGTTTCCTTGTTATGATAATGCAGTTGTATATTTTTATGAAATTTTGAATCATGTAGAAATGTCTGTCACAATTGTGTATCACTGTTTATCATTTATCGGTATTGCTTTGTGGCTTTAGTCTTCACATATAATACAGAAAACTTGTCTAAATCGGGTGCTACGGGGCTCAGCACTTCGTGTGTACTAAAGCACTGTATAGGGACCGTTGTCCAAGAGGACAATATGTATCGCTTAGTGGAAACAAGTGCAGGAGCGGAGTGGACAAGGAAGGGCACGCTGGCCGCCAAACAGCTCCTCCAAAAATGAGCACCTCACTCAGGGCATGAACCAGTTAGGTTGTGCACACCACACCGTAGCGCTAGCCACCAGGCTACATCCAGGGATAGTAGATGTGAGGGTAGTAGTGTTTATGTGACACTGTGAGGGATCAGAAATTTGGGAGCTCCAGAGCCTATGGCTCAACACGAAAGCACCACAGTGAGGCGGGGAACAACAACTCAAAATGGCCTTATCATTGGCCGAACTTAAAGGCACCAAATGATAAAGGAGCAATTCCTTTTCTTTCTAAACCTCAATATTCCCTTCTCTACTTCTAAATCTCAGTATACTCTTCTCTACTTCTAAACCTCAATATTTTCTTCTCTAATTCTAAACCTCAAATTACCAACCAGAGTAACGTGAAGGTGCTCTGTTACCTGGCACAGATCTATGTCTGCACACGGAGTGAGGCATTCAGAGGGCTTATAAAGAGGCACAGCCAGGTCCATCGGTAAGCCATGGACCCAGACCACATGTTGCAGGAGGAACTTAACTGTCTCCATGCAGAGGAATGAACGTACAGGCCTTCAAGAAACGATCCACAATGGCCAGTATAACTGCCATCCCCTGGGATGTCGGCAGACCTGTAACAAAGTCCAAAGTACGATGGGACCATGGGCGAGAGGGTATGGGCAGGGGATGAAGCAAGTCAGGTGGGTGTGTGTGGGGCTCCTTGTTTTAAGCACAGACCTGAGAGGTTGCCACATAGGCCCGGACATCCTTATCCATATTGGGCCACTAAAAGTGTTGGCGCAAAAACTCCAGGGTTCTGACATCCCCGGGATGCCCAGCAAATGGGGATGTATGACCCCAAGAAAGAGCCTGAGGTCGTACAGTCTGAGGTCTGGCTTCTGACAGAGAGCATTGCAGATGGCTTCCTCCAGGCCCCAGCGCAAAGGAGCCGCAGCTACAGGGGGAGGGAATTATAGGCTGGTGGGTGGGTTCCCAAGAGTGTAGGTCAGGCGCTTGGACTCCTGAATGTAGGCCAGGTTTTTATGGTCTGTCTAAATAATAAACCGGTGCTTGGCACCCTCCAGCCAGTGCCTCCACTCCTGCAATGCCAACTTTACAGCCAGGAGTTTGTGGTCCCCAGTGTCATAATTCCTTTCAGGCCAAGTCAGACGGTGGGAAAAGTATGCGCATTGGTGAAATTTCTAGCTCTGAACGTTGGGAGAAGACTGCACCTACTCCTATATTCAAGCCGTTGACCTCCACTATGAACTGAGCCTCAGGGTCAGGCATACACAGCACAGGAGCTGATGTCAACCATCCCTTCAAGGTTTCAAATGCCTGCTGTGCCTCCCTCATCCACTTAAAACTGGCCAGGGACTTCTTGGTCAGTGCGCTGAGGGGAGCTGCCAGGGTGCTAAATTTCCGAATGAAGCGTTAGAAAAAATTTGTAAACCCCAAGACGCGCTGTCATATCCACTGTGCCATATCCAATACACTTAAATTCCTTTGTCCTGCGAGCTTCACATCCATTCACCCATGTTACGGCCCTGCTAAGTTCAGGCTCTGGCCTAGGGGAATAATGCAGGCTTAGTAACATGAGTTGGAGATAGATGATGAAAAGCTGGATTGGTGGGGAATGAAGAGACTTTGGAACTAGGGTATACTTACAGTGTTTATTTCAATATACACAGATATATTTATAAGTGTCTTCTCTGTGAATACATAATATTCACAGAGAAGGCACTTTGTAAAGCAGCTTTAATAAGTGGCAAGTTGAAGGGACAACCAGTGTAGCAGGTGGTCCCCTAGGGAGAGCACTAGACTGCACCAAAGGAAAAAACATAAGATACACTTCTACACCCTACTCTGGATTCACCCTCTTACCTAACTACCAAGAAAATACTAGCTACTACTTTACCTTAAACCTCTACAAAATACAAGGATTGGTACCTGTCCACTTACCTAGTGTGTCTAGACAGGGAAATTCCTGCATGAGGGTTATGTATGTGCACGCACATGGTGACCTGTTCATCCTCCCTAGGGTTGCACCACGTGATGTTGTTTTGTGCAGTGTTCAGTGATGAGTTAGATAATACAACACTAACATAGCAAACATTATCACGACATAGGCAAACAGAACAAATAGCAGAAACAGTTAGTGCAAAGCAAAGAACAGCACAGAAGTGCAGCAAAGCACACAGATGGTACATGGGTACATGCCCACATGAGAGTAAAAACCACCTGCTCCCATGACTGTGCACACCTCTGCAGACAATGCTAGCCAATGCCAGAGTGCCACCTAGTGGTCAAACAAACAAACAAACAAATAGCCAGCACTGTGTGATTTGATGGAAATAGGCTGTGGTACACTGGCTCAAAAATTCTCTCTAGGTTTTGTGCTTCTGAATTGGAGACTTTCATTATAAAGTGCAGGCCGTTCTATCTACTCCTGTATTCTGATTGCTGTCTATAATCCACTTCAATCCTTTGCACCCGCTGCCTCTCTGCAGTTCTCAGAAGCCTTCCCTGACTGGGAGGTCATAGTTCTTGGGGATTTTGATCACATGAACAAACCTAAGCAGAACCAAGCATGAAAAACTGGACTGAGCCTCTCAAAAGAATTGAAGAACAAAGAATTCAGTAAAATGGTAGAGCCCACGTTACACTGACCTCTTAATATGATTTTGTCTTTACGATGTTTTCAGGAAACTAGGCCCTGATGTCAACACATGGTTGCACAAAGAAGCCCTTTCAGAGAGAATCCCACAAAAGAGCTACCAAATGTCATAAGAACTAGCATTGGCATTGTGTGTTTTCGGAGTGCATACATAGAAAATCCCCCATAGCTACAGTAAAACATGGTGGTGGATCACTGACGATTCAGGGCTATCTTGTGGCTGGTAGTCCAGGAGTTCTTGTGCAGATTGATAGCATCATAAATTCCATACCAGGATATTTCAGCCCAAAACCTGGTTGCCTCTTGCAGGAGGTTAAAACCTAGTAATAGATGGCTCTTTCCACAAGATAATGACCCAAAAAAACTGTTTTGCAACAGTGATCTCAGTCTCCAGATTTGACCCTTAGTGAAGATATTTGAGGATGGGATCATGATGCAGTGGACAGTGTAGTTGCCTCACAGCTCCTGAGTCCCTGTTTTGATCAAAGACTGGAATAGGCTCAGCGCTGTTTAATACTGTTACCTAATACTAATTGGACAGAAAAGTCCAAAGCCCTGCTAACTGTTTATACCAGCTTCCACTGTTAGTCATATTGTAGTCATTTTTATACTTACATCTTTTCATACTTTTTGTACTCAGGGATATACGAGAGAACACACATTTCATCACTTCACTGTACCAATGATTCAACTGTTGAATTTACCAAAAAAATGTACAACAGTGTTGCCACAAAATATAATTATACAAAAATTGTCATGTTAATGAAGAAGTCTTCTTTCAGCTGAGTTATGTATTTATAATAGCATATATGAGCTAATGTTGTGACAATACATCATTATGACAGTATATATAGTGTGTCCTGTGTTTTATTTAAGACTCAAGAAAGACGTACTGCTTGAGCAAGACCATTTACTTTATTAAGATCAAATGAACACATTTTTATCATCATGTCTTAGGAAAAGAAAAAAAAATAAACAATACATACACTCAACTAAAAACAAGAAAAAGTATAACGCTAATTAAAATGGTGCTGGACTGAGTTTATCATTAACATAGGGTTCTTACTATCCACCAATTCCAAAACAATATATATATAAATAGCAAGGGACCATTGTCACTCTATCTTCCCCTTGTGTCACTCTCTATATTTGAGGGCTGAAATAGGACATGCTCTGAGAAAATGAAATCAGAGACATCAGCATCTTGGCAAAAACTGACATTGCATTCTGCCGAACTAGCAAATGCATCCCTCACAAAGATAACTCTACCTGCTCTAATCATTAATAGCTGGCTCAGATCCAGAACTATAAAGCCTAAATTGCAAGAGTATACCTAATAAACTTTGACTGGCTGCCAGATTTTTTTTGTTTGCTTGCTTTACTGATCTACAGAGTGGCTGCTGGATTGGGGGCTGGGTTTGCATTTTTATAGAGCCATACATGGGCAGCTGGATTGGTTTGTTGCTTTACAGAGCCATGGGTGGGCTGCTGAATCGGTTTTGTTGTTTATTAGCAGTCTCTATGCAAGGCCGGACCAGCTCGTGAGAAGCGGATACGTTGTTCAGATGTTCAGATCGTGTTCGGACACGGCAGTGACTGAGATGAGCAGCATAACAGAGAGAGATTTAGAGAGAGAGATAAAAGAGAAGAGAGATTCAGGAGGCATCAGATGGCACATGTTCCTCGAATCCCTCACTCTCTCTTACAAGTGCCCTCTCTAGGATGACACGGCCTTCTTTGTAGCGCTGACTGTCCTCAGTGGCGAACTCATAGATCCAGCCCAGCTTACTGTTGCAGTTTTTACAACTGACATCACGCACCATGTGCCTTCCTGTGAGCATCACCCGGTCCTGCACATCACTGTACTGCAGGTTCACCACCTGGGGAGAAAAAAGTTTTCATAAAATGAAAATCTCTTCCTCATGGGTTATCCCTAAAGGGACACCTCTAAATAGAAATTTATATCTGCTGTTCAAACTTTGACCACCAGGTGTCACTACTGTGCACCATATCAACTCTGTCCCAAAGTCCACACTAATAGTTTTGTGCATGGTTTATTTTGATTTGTTTGTCTCACTTCTCAAATCTCCAACAGTACAGTGTGTAACACCACGGTATGTGTATATATATATATATACACATACCGTGGTGTTACACACTGTACTGTTGGAGATTTGAGAAGTGAGACAAGTGAGACATTATATATATATATATCCCCTTTTATTTGAATCCTATAGTTCAATTTCAACTGTTTAAAAATGCTGGAAAACTTTTTTTTTTATAAAAACATGTACGATGCAAGACACTGCAAATTGTAAATACTTATGTGTAAGGTCATAGTCTCTCATTTGACACAGCTTTTCAGAACCAGAACAACTGTGAAATGTTTCAACGAAAAGCTAACAGAGCTTCTTTGCATTTGTATGACAGTTTCACAGAGACAAATATGCATCCCAGAACAAGTGGTCATCGTAGGCTCTCGACTTAATCCTCCAGATACACAAAAGGTACATGGGTAAGTATGTGAACAACGCTGCATGCATAGCAGCAGTTCACATATACTTGATATACAAGTATGTGTGTAACACTGGCTAACTGACTGTCCTGACTGTCTCTGTTGATCTTGAGATGGAAGGAACCTTTGTCTCATTTTATTTAGCTTGTTCTGGCACTGTATGGGGTCCTGTCAAACCCCATCACCTTCATTTTTTTTAAGAAAATCTGTTCAAACACTTGTAGTGTTTTTCTGATCTGTAACTTAATGGTTCCTTATATAATCCTCACCCCATATGTTGTGAATTGCCACTGTCTCCTCTGATCACACGAGTCTTTGCACTGCCATGCTTCACATTTTTGAGCTCAGCTCAGCTGTAACATCACAATTGAAGATCAAAAAGAAAAAGTGATTTTGAGAAGGATGCTACGCACACTTCATATTCACAGCGCATCAACAAATGAGACCACAAAGCACTTGAAACTCAGCACTTGTACTCAGACTACCTCCCGAAATGTTCAGAGTTCATTTGGAGAGTTCACATATGGTGCAGATTGAGGCGGAAAAGCACCAAGTCCACTTATATTGGCTGAAATGAGCCATGTGTGAAAACACATAGCTCCCTGTATATCTAGCCCCTTGGACATGTAATTTGCAATATTGGCTTTCAATTCTACTCTGATGATACACAATTATGTTTGTCCAAATCAGCAGCACAGCTATGAAAATCTGAAGAATGTGTAAAAGACAAAGGTTTGGATGAATAGATATTTCCTTCTTCTAAATTCTGACAAAACAAAAATATTGATGTTGGGCATTAAGTCTTTCTGCCATAAGGTTGCTGATTTCACCTTGGAGCTTAATGTCTTCTGTAAGTTTCCAAAAAGCTTCAGCTAATTCAGAAATCAGCAGCCCACATCCTTCTCAGTCAGAGCACACTACTCCAGTTTTAATAAAGCTACACTGGCTGCCTATAAAGTTCCAAATTGACTACAAAGTCCTGCCTACTACCTTTCAATCGCTGAAAAAGCTTTATTCTGTGGACCATATGTTTTGGATCACTGTCCTGCTGAAAGATCCAAATACTGCCTCTGCCAGTTGTAACTTGGCAAAGGCAGACAGTTTTGACCTCATCATACTTAACAGTGGGAATTGGGTTCTTTTCTTTTTAACACTAAACCCTTTTTGAGTTTTGCCAAAAAGCTCTATTCATGTCTCATATGACAGTATAACATGCTTTGAAAAATAAATTTGTTAAGCAGTGGCACTACAAAAGAAATAGTCAGTACACCATGTACCCCTTACCATCAATTTGGTCAATCAGGTACAACCTATTTGGTGTCTGAAGTTTGCTCGTTTGGCTTGTAATCTAGCAAACAAGCAATACATTTTTACAGTTACAAGATCATTACGACTCTGAGCAAGCAACAGACTTAGGGGGGAGATGTGATGTCTGAACTACACCGTAATGTTTGCTTGCAATGTTTAAACTACACCTTTCAACTGATCTGAAGTTCTAACAGGAACTGTGCATTTACTTTTTTGTGATATGAATGTATTCTGCTACTTTAAGAAACAAATTATTTAACATGCACATGTTACATGTGTACTTAAGCAAAACCAAAAAATGTGAACTTCAGGACAGGTTTCTTGATACAGTTGTAAGAAATGCTTTGTTGGTTTACAAACTTTCCTCTTCCTATCACTGGCTGTACAAAAACATACAAATTGGAGGTAATCGTTTGACCTTGTTGAAGAGGAAAGCACGGCCTGTTGCTCCTGTGAAGCGTGTGGAGATGAGCTCAGAGCGATTGGTCAGGATTGTGTCGCAGTTAGCACATGAGAAGAGGCGAGTGCCTCCAATGTGGTCCAGGAAGATACGGCCCATCGTGCTGCAACAAGGAAAACAACCACTCAGGACATGTAATATTATCATAAATCTCCTGTGGGTGAGTAAAAGGACGTTATAAACTCATTCATGTGACTCCATAAGATGTTACATGCCATCAGTCCTTAAAAAAAAAAAAGAAAGAAAAATAGGGTGGTTGATTGGTAATGTAGACATTCAGTGTTACTGAGCTTTCAGAGAGATCTCCAAGAATTTCAACTGAAACTTCTCACGTCATTAGAAAATTTCAGGTTTGGGGAAAATTGGGAAACCGTGGAGTTGGATATCAGGTTTCACGATAAATTTACAACATATCAGCTGCCAATTTGTCCTTTCATATGTTGTTACACACTGTTATGTCTTTTAGGCCTGCTGCAGACAGATACACAGCTAACCAAGTTTACAAACAATTTGTTTTTCAGTCAACAAAGTCGACAATAACATATCACTTAACATGTTACCTAACATAGACACTGAAACAAATAACAAGACATAGGTAAATCTAGATGAATCCAGCAGACAATAACAGTGACATCTGAGTCTTTTTTGAGATTTTTACGACAATAAAAACACAAAAAAAATTGCTAGTAGGTTTGCTAACAGCTAACGTTAAGCTAGCCAGTTGTTTGTATGTGACGACGTCTCACCGTTTTTTGTTCTTCTTGTAACTTAATCCGTTCGTTTAAAACAGAACCGTTTTGGCTGACAAGGCTTTCTACCCGATTTTTTTCGATGGTTCTTCTTTCTATGTCAATGTTGTTTTGTTTTGTTTTGTTTTTTCCCAAACCTTTCTTTCAAAGCGTCCGTCTGTTTTGGTGCTGTGTTGATATGCTCTCAGCTGTTCCGCAGCCTATAGCAACATCCGGTGTTGCGTCGGAAATCGCCCCCGTGCACAAAAAAAAAAAACCGAATCACATTGTGCGCATGCGTATTGTCATGCAATCAATCGGCTGGGTGTTGTGTCGGAAATTGTTTCAGTGTAAAGAAGGAATCACAAAGTGCGCGTGCGTGTGGTTTAAGATACAACATTGGACAGTATAAAACGTTTACTCTCATAGCTAAATGAGTTTGTTATTTGATAAAGAAATTTAATCAGTGTGGATAAAGGGGAATTTCAGAGTTGAGTTAACAAATTAACACTGTAAACAGCGCTGTTGCCACAACACTAGTGCAGCAAGCTATCACCTTGTGTTGAGACACAACATGTCAGATGAAAACGAAGACACAAGCCACACGACTTGGCTGTAACTTTTTACAAGCATGAAAAACTCGAGATTCAGTCCCCGGGAATTCAAATACTTATGGCCAAAAGTTTGTGGACACCTGACCAGAACACACATCTGTGTTTCTTCCCCAAACTGCTGCCACAAAGTTGGAAGCACACAACTGTCTAGAATGTCGTTGTATGCTGTAGCATTAAGATGTCCTGAAAGTAAGGGACCTAGCCCAAACCTAGCATGACATCGCTGAGTATGCGGTCCATAAAGACCTGGTTTGCCATGTTTTGAGTGGAAAATCTCGAGTGGCCTGCACAGAGAAGAGTGGAGACTGTTAAAGTTAATATAATTAATGTCCATGGTTTTGGAATAGCACTTTCAATGGTCAGGTGTCTACAGACAGTACTTTTGGCCATTTAGTGTAGTGCGCTGTGTGTGGGAATGTCTGAGTGTGTGTGCACTCTGCACCTATAAAAAACAATATAAACAATACACAGAGAAGCACTAAGAGAAGCTGAGTAAAATGACCTTTAAATACATATCCATTAGATAGTGTTTATGGGCTTCTGACATTATTTATTTATTTATTTATTTATTTATTTATTTATTTATTAATTAATTTTTTTTATTTGTTTATTTATTTATTTTTGCCATGCTGAATTGGTTGCCTTCTTGTTGTTGTACTCTTTATCAGAAACACCACCAGCTTTCCTTCTTTTGACTTCATTCACTGTAAAAGATAAAACCGGATAAACGGTCAATGCAGAGCTCTACATGTAGTGGCTTATAGTTACTTCGTGACCCTGGGATCTCTGCATTCTCAGCTAAAATGCATATCTGCACTTGCTATTGCAATTCACTAACTGCAATTACTAGTGACCTTTTTTCTTGCTTATCTGCAGCAAGAGTGAAAAGGACAGTGAGCAATAAACATGATCAGACTGTGTTGAATATAACACTAACTCAGCAACATTGTTTTGATCACTAATAATACACTCAGTCCTATTATGAGCTTCTACCTCACTAATTGCTATACAAAGAGTACATTGTATATTTTAAGTAAAATTATATATTTCGTCTATATTATTTTGCAAGTATAATTTGAGTTTCAATAATCCAATTTCATTCAACATTAATAATCAATATATTGGAGTGTACAATATAATCAGTTACTGCAGAACAACATTCAACTATATACACCTGGTGTAGTAGCTTATTTTGACTCCATAGCTCAACATAATTGTACATATGAGAACATATTAATAGCAAGGTTTACAGAGAAATTTGCTGAGTTTGAAATATGCATCTAATTAATATTTAGATCTCTGAGATACTGTTATCTGCACTGCCAACTTTACATTCCATAGAAACTGTGATTATTATAATATCTGATACAGTAAGTCAAGTGGGTTTGTCTATATGGCTTGTATACATTGGAATGAAATGTTGTTTCTCCAGGACCATGGTGCCACACATAACAGTAAACAAGACAACATAAAGTGCAAATACACAACAGTGTGAGGTGAGTGCAAAAATACATGACAAAAATTGGCCAAATTAGGCCAAAAATACATGAAACAATATGTATATAAAATAACAATAATAATAATAATAATATGAAATTAGATGTTAAAGGGGTTATTTATATACAGTCGAACTGAATATTAAGTGATAGATATGCATAAAGTGTGAAATTGGATATAGAGGCAATTTGATTTATATTGTAACATACAGCAAGGTAAAGTTAAAGCATGTTTGCCCTTTAATAACAGCATACTGATAAGCCAGCCATGAAAAATGCACAAAGCTGACAAAAACACAAGACCTGAGATAATAGGCAAACAGAATGAGATCTTTACACAAGAGTTTGATCTCCATGGCAGTCCACAGACCCACTTTAAAGGACCTCTGTTTTCTTTTCTTTTGGCCCTCAGTCCTTTATATAGTAATGCTAGGTTGTACTCCCAGCTTGTCCTGCCCATGCATAAGGTCTTGCTGATGGCAGACTGGATTGCCTATTATCTGAATGGGTAAACTCGTGATGGCAGCAGGCTGTCCCAGTGTGCCACAATTATACACTGGCCTTGTCCATCACCAGCTAGGAGACTACTAAAAGCTAACCAATATTTTGGGGTCTGGGCATTTTTTCAAATCAGAATAATACATATCTTGAAAAGCCTCTCAGCAGGTACATGTTTCTGACATAAACTAGAAGTCACCTGTTGAGGCCTCTGTCCACTCTGTACCCAGTTCTACTGCACTGCTCATGTTGCCTCTTCATTGCATTAATCCTGTAGAGGTCAGCTGTTGTCTGCTGTGATTCTTCTCTGATTCTTCTCTGGTCCCTCATAACACATGCATCTTTCATGCAGAGATGTCGTGACAAGGCATCAGAATTGGAATACAAATGCCAAGTATAGTGATGAAGAGAGAGGCATTTACAGTGATGAAGCGTGAAGCAGGAGGCCTGAGACACTTGCAAATACCTCACTATCTGACCTTCAAAAGCCAGGTAAGAAAGGCATGTCCTTGCCAGTTCAAGGCCTTGTACAAACACATGGAAGCTTTCCTATACCCTAATGACCACTAAACTCAGCTTCCTTCCCCATCTGTCAGTGCAAGGGTATGTTGATATCACTAGAAAATCAAGGTACACAAAGCAGTGACTGCATGGCACACCAATAAACAGTCTTCACTTCAGTTGCATAAGTGTATCAGGAGCATAACACTGTCCAAACAACTGCCAAAGAATAAATGCTGTCTTCTCCTTCACCTCAGGAGCAAAGGCCATCTGATAGTAGGTTACATTTACATTTACATTTATGGCATTTGGCAGACGCCCTTATCCAGAGCGACTTACAATAGTGCTTTGAAGTCTATCAAAAATACATTCTGATATTGGCTCGCTAGGTCACAAACTAGGAATACCATCAGTCCAAAACTCTGTTGGGGAGGTGTTTTTTTGTGAAAGTGCTAATTTAAGTATTTTATGAAGAGGTAAGTCTTTAGACGTCGTTTGAAGACTGCCAGTGACTCAGCTGTTCGGACATCTAGTAGCTGCTTCTCAATCCAATAGCTAAACCACTAGTACCCAGCAATGTAATCAAGAGCATTATCAGTTCAGAGCAAAATGTAGAAAGTTGCTGTCATCCCATCTGTTCGCAAATGTGAGAGACATCTGCTTCTCCAAGAGTAAGCTCTCAAAAGATGGTCCAACACCCCCACTGAGCCCCCTGCTCCCCGTCCACTTGACCCTGAGCTTATCTTTTCAGATCACCATAATTGATTGCTTCTTCCCATTCACCATGCTTTGCAAGCCAAATATAGCTAATGTGATCAGTCACTGAACTGAGCCCACTGGGCTGCTTGACCTCTTTCCAAAAAGTCTTATTTTATCCCATTTACTCCCAACATCTGCTGTTGAACTGTATCACCACTGAAAGGAACTGTCAGGTAGAGTGAATTCTTCAACCCTCAGGGATGATAGGAAGTCCATCCCAATTATGCACAAGACCTTGATTTTGGATAGCCAGAACTCATGCTAGCAGTAAATAAACCCAGTGATATCCTGAAAGTGCCACAATCTGTACAGCCTCTCCTGTCACTTGATCATTGGCTCAAAACTGTTGGCATTGCTTGGCACATTATCACCTTTCACTCAATAAATTTCTGGTTTTGTCAAATGAGTTAATTGAACAACACTGTTATAGTAATGTGGTTGGTCTTCTGAGACTTTATTAGTGACATTTGGTTTAATAATATAGTAGGCCAAGATTTCAGCGGTATCATCAGTTTTTTTTTTATTTCCTCAAAGTGGAGACACGTAGGCAGACAAACATATACTCTTGTCCTTTCGGGGAAAGTTGTAGGCTTTTATTCTCCTAATTGTGTGTCTTCTGTGTCAATCTTTCTAATTCTGTATGATAAGAAGGATTAAGGGCTTAAAGATGTACGATAACTTATCCTTTATCGCTGTCCTTAAGACTTCATTATCACAGAATAGTGAGTTGTCATTGTGCAACTGTCAATGTGTTTAATGGTAACCCACCTCCATATATCACTTTATCTTTTGCTTTATCTTTAGCTTCCTCAAAGCCTAGCATTCAACCTTTCTTTTTTCTTCCTCTTTATCTGTTTCTTTTCTCTCTTCTTTATGTTACTCTATCTCTCCAAGGACACGATAGCTGACACAATTGGCATTTTATATTCGGCCTGATCTTTCTCTTTGTGAAACTCACTCATCTTTGATCTATCTATCTATGTATCTATCTATCTATCTATCTATCTATCTGTCTGTCTGTCTGTCTGTCTGTGTGCCTGTCTAGCTATCTAGCTATCTAGCTATCATACTAACTTGAGTAAAAGTACTGCTACTGTAGTAATAATTCACTTGAGTAAAAGTAATATTAGTGATCAAGAATATTACTCAAGTAAGAGTAAATAAGTTGTCTGGTGAAAATTCACCTGAGTAATTACTTTATAAATAACCTTTTTACATGTCAGAAATTCTAATTCTAAAATATCTAAAAATGTTCTATATCTTAGGAATGTATTTTTTGAACAAATGCTGTTAAATGCTGTTGGGGTTTCAGTAGCTTGTTAGGTTCATTAGCTAGCCAGCTCATGTTAATTATAGTTACACGGTTAGCTATCTACCAAAGATGTCCCTTACACAATATTCTGAGCATTACCTATAGATATATATTTAACCCAACAGCCATTACCAAAACATCAAAAGTGACATCTTAAGTTTAATGCAGAGCTTTCATACTGTAAAACATTGAAAGATCTGGTTAGGTAGCCTAGCTCACTCAGCTAGCTAAAGGTTTACCTGTACATTTTTCTGCAGGTTGGATGGTGAGCTGTGAAATGCCATCATCACACTGTTGGCTTTGAAACATTTAAAACTGAAGATACCTGATAAATTGGGCCAGAGATGCTCATCTGTCTCCACTGTCTCAGACATTTCTGCCGCTAACTAAAGCATTTGGCACCTGAAGTGTAGACATTCAGCAGGAAACTGCTTTATTTTTGATTGGATTTTGAAATTGAATTATTTAAAAGTTGCACATACGGTCTTTTAATTGATTTACAGTCTTCCAGGGTTAAATGCATTGTTTTCTACTCTGTAACGGTGACTTTTATCAAGCAAAAGTTCAAGTACTATGATTTAATTACACTAAAAAAAGTACCATTATGGTGAACCATAAACTAGAGTACTATAATGAGAGTACATGTAATTCATTACTTTTCACCCCTGGTATTAGCCATTGCTGAGCTTTGCTCTACCTTTGGGTGATCAAGCCCAGCCTCCTCAATACTACTGAAATCCTTTACTGATAAGAGATGCAGCTGTCAATCATGTCTTAGAGGACCATAAATGATCATAAAAGACCATTAAGGACATAAAGGTGCAAGTGTGTGTGAGAATCTTTCTCTCACAAAGTCTCCAGAGTTTCGAGAGGCTAGTATGAAGATGATGGATACCTGTTGGATGTTCTTTCTCCTGTCCTTAATCTCAGGTTGTTGTTTTTATATCAATCTTATAATTTCAAAACACTTTTTTTGAGAGGTGGGTCTTTAAAATGAAGAAAGAAGAATTACATTTTGTGTGTTTTAGCAATAATGTAACAAACATTTTGCAAATGTCTGATGTTTCTCTGCTGAGATTGCTCTCGTGCTTTTGCTTCTTCATCTATGTGCAAACTTCACTAAGTAGTGTTTTCACTAAGTTTTGTTAACTTCCTGGTGTCAAATTCCATGATTCCAAAGCAAATCTCCTCATTTTTAAAATATCCTCTTGGCTAATTTATTGTTAGTCAGTATTTTTCTCAGTGATCATATAAATGGGGCATTATCATATCAAATAATAAATCAAAGCTGGTTTAGGATTTCAAGAAACCTAAACCTAAGCTAACCTAAACCTTGAATTTTAGCCCAATAATTGAGCAACAGCCTTCTTCACAGGGTGTAATGGTGGTTTTCAGAACAAGTGCACAGATGTGATATCATGCATTTCAACAAAAATGTGATTACTGAATAGCTCATGTAGACTGTCCTTTATCACAGTACTGGAGTACATTTGAACACACTGGATGAATTATTTCCCCAAAAAATTTTTTTTTCAATTGTCAGATTATACAGTAAATAACAACATAACTTGCTAGTTGATGCTTAGTTAGCTAAGTAATTATATTAACATTTCACAAGCACCAAGTGTATTTAAAAAGCCCAGCTGTGTCGGTATCTAACAATGACTAATAAAACTGAATCCTGAATGAGACACTGCTGAAGTTCATTTATGGTTAAAAGGATGTCCCACAATTACTGCCACAGATAAACATACTTTAAACAGCATTGTTAAATTATCATAAACTGTGATAAACTGTAATTAGATTGTGATAAACTGTAATTATAAAGTTATTTTACATGAGCAAAAAATGTATTTACAGTTTATCATTATAAACTGTGATAAACTGTAATTACATTTTTTGCTCATTGAGGAGTAAATATGTTAAGCAATATCTTAATTTAGACATTATATTGTTAAAAATGGTTCTACTGATGATTTTTCAAAATTGGAAATTTATAAAAAGAATCAAGTAATTGTCCATGTAATGAATTTAACGACTTGAAATCAGATCTCATTTCAAAATCCATGTTCATTATGTTTTTGAGACCATATCTGATGGGACAGGATGAGGAACTTAAAGATGAAAGATATTCTTTATCAGTGTCCTGTAGATAAGTCTGACTATCTCCACTATCACAGAATACCTGGTTGTCTTACTGTCAGAAATTGCAAAATAACTTTCACCTCTTTGCTTACTTTTGAACTTTTCTAAGCTTCGTATTTCAAAATGCCATAAGTGTAGTGTCTGCAGTCTTTGCTGTAGAATATAATTAATTATAAACCTGGTATCCGAATACGTTCATATGTAATTATATGGATGAATGTGATGTGTAACTAACACCAACCCCACCCCAACCATAACCTTAAACTTGGTAACTTATCAGACCTTGTAAAAGAAATCACTGATTGAGGCCTGTTTGGTTGTTTTCGTCTTGCAGGGTCAGTGTTTGGCCGCATTTTACCTCAGATTATTGAGGAACCCAATGAGGTGAGTTACAGAAGAGAGTGCACAAAAGTATATCTCCTTTAAAACATATAGCTGCAAAATTTGGTTCCAGGACCTAATAAATGAAGTGGGCAGTGGTGGCTCAGTGGTTAAGGTTTTGTGCTCGTGTTCTGGCAGTTGGGAAAGTCATTACACAGCAAAGCTACCACTAGTTGAGCATTTTAACAAGGACCTTCATGCAACTACTATATATGAATGTGCTGAAGTTGTGCTGTAAGTGTTCTTATCATTTTTTGCTATGTGTCTGATATCTGTCTGTTAGAGAATCTCCTGGCCTTGTTCTGACACTCCTGTTGGCACACACAAACCTTCCTCAGGTAACTCCCTTTTAATCTTACAGATGAACACACAGTCCAGTGACCTTGAAGTATAGTAAGGGGTTAATAACCCAAAACAGGCCTTCCCATCAAAAGTTTGCACTACACTGAACCTCTCAGTGCAACTGTAAATACACTGTGCATACACATATAGCATCTTCATCATTCCTGTACTGGTAGATATTGCACTATTTTACTCTATACACACTATTTATGTTTTTTTTTTTGCACTATTCTGTGATGAATACAATCATCCTCATACCTTTGTATCACTACTTGCACTACATTGTATGTTCTGTATCATATTACATAATTTGCACAATCCATGCTACATATGTGCAATCTCAAACTTGCGCAATACCTTTTCCCCACTTGTGTGCAAATCTCTCCTTATGTTGTTGTCTAGTATGTTTTCTCTGGAAGTTATGTTGTATGAATATTTGCTCCAGGAGTTTTAGCATAAGAATTTCATTGTATATACTTTGTTTCCTTGGAAAACATATGACAAAGCTGACTTTGTCATATGTGATTTGACTTCACTCGACTTGACTTGACTTTTTTTTTTTTTTTTTTTGCTATTTTAAATACGAAACAAATCATTGAAACCATCATCAAGTCAACAAGACCAACTTTTATTTTAGATTCATCATAGTAGCCTTGAAACGTTACACACTCTAGATTTGTGTTTATATGTTTATTCTTTTTGAGCTGTCTTTTATAAGAAAATATAATAGTGAGAAACTAATTTTTTAAAGCAAATATTCAAATATTGCAGTGCATTCACTGAGGCCTGCAGACATCACAGTCTTCTCTGCTGTTGGTCTCCCACATACACCGAGGTAAGACACAAAATCATGATATACATGTGTATGTGTTCACTATAAAATGAGCAATATCCATAAATTATGATGTTCCTCTTGTTTTCCTGCAGCAGTGTAATGTCATCAGTTATAAGCAGCCTTCACGGTAAGTTGATCTTACACTCACTCCTAATGTAGTGAGCCCACTGTGTATACAGTCAGACATGAACCGTGTGTGTGTGTGTGTGTGTGTGTGTGTGTGTTCTTTGGGGGAGCGAGTGTTTGTTTGTGTAATGAATGTAACTGATTGTTGCTGTTGTTGTTTTCTCAGATGTGTTGTCCATGTTCAGTCCTGAGTTTACCAGTGTGTCACCCAATGGATTTAACTCTGCACAATCCAGGTAGAGTGTGTGTATGTGTGTGTATGTGTGTGCGGGTGCATGTGTGTGTGCATGTATGTGTGTGTATGTGTGTGTATGTGTGTGTGTGTGTGTGTTGGTGTGCGTGTTACTCACTGCATCTCTTTGCTCCCAGTGGTCTGGTGAATCAGGCTGAACAAGCAGTTTACCTTCTGAACACTCAAAAGGTAATATAATGTAATTTCCTTATTATATTGTTGTTTATTTCCTTTTTATTTATGTTTTTATACAGTTATACAATATACAGTGTATATACATATATATATATATATATATATATATATATATATATATATATATATATATATATATATATATATATATATATATATATGTGTGTGTGTGTGTGTGTGTGTGTGATGTAATTTGCGTGTGTGTATCTTTTAGCCCTACATATCAGAGTCTGGCTGGAAGCTGGTGATTATCTTCGTGTCAACTGATCGACGGTGTATGTGTGCTGAGCAGGTTAGAGAGCAAGCACACAGTCTCTCTCTCTCTCTCTCTCTCTCTCTCTCACACACACATACACAAATCATTTATTACACATTCCCTAACACTAATTATATTAATTATTGTAAATCACATTAATAACCACAGTATAGACATAATTATCCAGCTCTATGCAATAACACTCATCTGTATCAGTTAGCACATGTAAAAAGCAGTGACACTGAGCTGCTCGTTGAGGTAATGCAGTGGCTTCACAACTCTCGAAAGAAGTGTATGTTAACCTCTACCCTCCCACACTGGTCATTGTTGTGCTACGGGGAGAGCTAACTAGTGGGTGGGAACTGGCAACAACAAATGATATACTAACTACTACAGATTTCCATGGTATTATGATATCCTGATATATTAATTTATTGTCACAGCCCCATACCCAGGGACTGATATAAATTTCTAGCCAATCAGAATTATTTTAAAAGCCTTATCAGGACTTTTTGCCACCTGTTGCAGCAGGGGAATCACAGTGGGAGGTAAGAAAATAACTCTCAGGGCTCCATGTGGAGAAGCTAATAAGAGGCATGGGAAGTTGTAGTTTCAGTAGGTAGGAAAATAGGAAATATAGACACTGGATTTACACATGCCCTAGAAATTTGTAAAACAGCTGTAGAAACAAGTATTAGTGATTCAAGTAATATTACTCAGTTCACTTAGTTTAGTTAGTGAAAATGGGAGTCTGTGTTCAGTACCATTGCTAAAATTGCTTTGATTTTGATTTTTTTTTATTTGTTTATTACTTTACTTTGTATTGAATAAAATTAATTATTATTACTTTATTTTGTATAATTCTTGTGTTTTTTTTGTAATTGTTGCATGTGCGTGTGTGTGTGTGTGTGTGTGTGTGTGTATATATATATATGGCTCTTTCAGGTCACCACTGTGGTTCAGGAAGTGGATTCTGCACTACAAGTGCTCCACTCTCAGGTATGTGTGTGTGTTTGTTCGTTGTGGGCACAAACAAGGAATCACTCTATAGCAGTTGTTTCTGATTTTGTTATGATGAACCGTATGTTTGTTTCAGCTGAAAAAGGCCATAGTCAGTGTTGTGCTCCAGGATGCTGAACCTAACAGCAGACACAGCGGGTGATTACTAGATTATATTAGATATATAATATATAATACTTGATGCCTTATTGATAGTCTCAATGTGAATCACAACACTTCTATATTGTGAAAATTTCTTAATATTATATCACATATTACTATATTATTAGGACAATATTATATACTCTGACAGTTCTAACTGCTTTTTTCAAACTTTCTTGGCGCTCTCATGCAGTGAACAGCAGTTTTCTCCATGAAGGGCACAAGCTATAAAATAGGACCCTTCAGAAGATAGTCTAAAGTGGAAATGATTCTGATTCTATGTAATAATATGTGTGTGTGTGTGTGTGTGTGTGTGTGTGTGTGTGTGTGTGTGTTTGTTTGTTTGTTGTCAGAATGTGTTCTTGTCCGCCAATAGACTCAGTTGAAGAGCTGCGCTTGACAGGTGCAATTTATTCACACGCACTTTTGGTGAGACTACTACTAATACTAATAATAATAATAATAGTAGCCTTTTTTTTTTAGAACCTTAAATTACTGTTTGTAGGGTTCTATAAAAGTATACATAAAATAAAAACAATATGATAAAACATTAGGCTTAAAATAAAAATAATCTTAAAACCACTACAACACTGCATGTATACAGAGAGGCTAGATTAACCTATTTGGATTTTTTTTTTTTAAAGTAAACATCATTTAATCTAGACCCGATATTAGAAAGGGTTGTCATGTGGTAGAAGGAGAAAAAACAATAATATTAATATTATTGTATTTTCTGAACTAGACTACAATAGATTTCAATAGATTTTGATTCTTTAGCATAAGCTGTGATTTTGTGATATTGTGTGGTGATATACAGTACTTTTTCAAATTTCTGTAAAATGTTTTTCTTGGCTTGCATCTCATTCCTAGTTCAAGAAACAAAATCTATTATATAGGTAACATATGAATAGAAACATTTGGTATGAAATACAAACAATAAATCCATAAACACTATAAAATACAATACAATAAAAACAATGTTCCACTAATTATTAAAAAGATCATGATTAAATCTCCTACCTGTCTGTTAAAATATTATGTAGTGCTCAAACGCCTATATTTCAGGAACAGTGGCATGTGGAGCATGTTGGATGTAAATAAATCTGTTAATGTGTTTCATTTAAGATGAATTCATACTTTGACTGTTTGGCTTCCTTACACCTGTTTTTTGCTGTGGGTTTTTTTTCCAGGAAGATTTAAAAGAGACACTAAAAGAGAAAGACTGGTACAGCAGAGATGATTTCACTGTGCAGCTTCAGGATGTTCCTCTGTTTTCAGATGTCATTTCTACCATTGTAAGAAAGTGTATTTTTTGCTAATAAGCTGTAAAAGAAAGATAATCATTGACACTGTTTTAAAAAATATTTATCTTTTTTTTTTTTTTGTCCTGTGTGAAGTACAAATGGACCTCAGAGGAGAAAGTGAATGACCATCAGGCACACACGCTCTTTCTGCAGCTCTGGGAAAACCTTGTATGTCAGAATAACAGAATACAGCACAGAAATCTAGCAACCTTTATACAGAGAAGCTGATTTTATTAACTGTTTTGCAGCTCCAGCCAAACACCAAGCAGGAAAATGTGAACAACCGTGTTGTGCCTACAATTCGATGCCCTACTGAGGTGCGATTTACATGAAAATTAAAATGTCAACTTTGGAGATTTGACACTACAAAATTCTTTATAATCATGCAACAATGATCACACTCATCAAATTGAACTTGTTGATATAAATGTTGGTGTTTTGAAACATATATTAGCAACAGCACACACTCACTCTTTTCTTCCTCATACAGCATCAACCGTTTCTCAGAACAGCGAAGAATTCTCCATCCGAAATGAGTCCATCATCCAGAGGAGCTGCTCCAGCTGTTGATGCTGTAAATTAATCCACAATCCTTGCCAAGTCATATCTACTGAAATGAAAAACACATAAAGGATGAATAAAATTAGCCAGCTGCATCTCCCAATTTTGTATCACAGGTTGAATCTGTAACTCTATCACACTCCTTATAATACTACTCTTCATGTAGTGCAGGATTATTGCAGCCTCAAATCACTACATCTAACTAACTTGTTATAGTCAAATCAAAACCAAAGAATTCATAATGCTGTGTTTAATTACATCTTCAAGTGTGGCTGCTCTTCCTAAAAACCTCATGCGGGGACCAGGAATCTTTTCAGCTTTTCGTTTATTGTTTGTATCTGGGTAAAAATCTATTTTATTTATATACAGTTATGATATGCCACACAATGATCACTTATCAAAGAAATTTTCCATGTGACCTCACCTTAAGTCTTTTTAATGGGTCCAAGCTTTATCTAAGGTCTCAGCACATTAATTTTCCTGAGCTACAGACAAATTGATAAGTTGCAACATGCAAAAACAACTTTCAATGAATAATATTTATTTGTATAACCAAAATATCTCTTAATCCAGCATTTAAATTGTAATTCATTTAATATATTTTTCTTTTTCTCTCTTTTCTTTTTGCCACCTAGTTTATATTCTGAAATGCAAACCCATATGGAGTCATTAAAAGAGTCAGATCTGTCTCATTCACTGTAGCCCCCTGACCAATGGCATAATGAGTAGCTGATTTGAGCTATGATAGATTGTGTGTGTGTGTGTTTTATGTATGTGATGTATTTTATACCTGCTGTATGTTGTTTGTGGTATTGTAGGTATTGGGCACTGAGATGCATTGTGAAGATCTGAGTCCCTCCAACACTATCCCCACCTCAGGTATACACACACATACACACACACACACACACACACACAATCACACACATCCTAACCTGCTCACACGCATACCATTTTCATATAATCCATGGCAGGATTACTCATTTACACATTCAGACACAGACCATTTTAAGACTCAGTGTTTCTCTTTTCTCATATTAATCCAAATCTTATAACTATACCATGGACCTAGCTATATTATTTTGTAACTCTATATGAATGTGTTATAAAGGCACTATGTAGGTACCCTTCAAATAAAGTGTTATCCATTATGTTTGATTGAATGCTATTATATTCAAATAACAGGATGCCTCTAATGTAGACCTGGTCAGAAATGGTCAGTAGTGTCTTAATCAATACTCCTGATACTGTGTAACCATGGTAGAATTTAACCATGACAGCAGTTGTCAGTAAAGTTTTTGGGCTTATATATGGGGGAAGTGCTGTTTGTCTCTGCCTGGTCTATTCACTTCTGGTAATAGAAGACTTTAGCAGCATATCTTTTCTAATCACAATCATACAAATCACTGCAAGAATGCGTAACTGCATATATTGCTCTTCTCTATAGTGCATGGAGTGAGGCCGGCTGATATCCAAGTTGTGGGAGCAGTTGGTGATTCTCTAACGGTCTGTGAGACACACACACTTTATTATTTTCCTATAACAGCAAACTTCATCATGTGTCATTCCTTATTATGCACCCATTTATTTGAAATTACTGCCCTTTATTTGCCCTATAGTGCTTTTTTTGTAATGTAGAGCACTTAATTATAATCCAGTGCACTCTTTTACATGTGTCCCAATCCCCTGTGTAGGCAGGGAATGGTATTGCGTCTACATACCTGGTGGGCGTGCTGATACAGTACAGAGGATTATCATGGAGGTGAGTACAACAGTGTTACTGCTCTGCGTTAGGTCTGGAAAGATGTTTGTGGAAAGTATAGCTTCCCATTTTCAAAAAGGATAATATGATATGGTATAACAGTGCAGCAGCAGAGAGAGTTGTTCGAATCTTATTTAACACTAAGACTTCAGTGAGTAACATGAGACTTCAGTACAATAATGTAGAAACACTGTTTTTTCTGATCCTCATCTTTTTAGAAATCAGTAAATATCTTATACCAGTATAGCATAGCATTACAGTATGTCACACTCTAATGTTCACTGTCTTTTGTGTTTGACAGTATTGGAGGAGACAACAACCTGTCTACAGTCACTACACTTCCCAGTTCGTTTCTGATTTTTTTTTTTTTTTTACTTCGTAATTTATTATATACATCATTAAAGGTGGGGTCAGTGATTTTTTTTAAATGAGAACATTTTATAATACTTGGTGAACTCCTCCCCATATTCAGGCAGCTTCAAACAATGTAGACCACCAAAATCCACTCATGACAACGAGCCGTCTCTACAAGTCTGTCAATTATGTTCTCAGTCATGTTGTATCAGAAAGCTCCCTGTCTTTCACCAGCATTTAGGCATTCTAGCCTAGCCTGCAATTTGGTAGCATGGCGTAGGATTGAACACTGAAGGGAGGGACAAGCTTTAGCTACATCCTACTAAAATCACTGACTATACCTCCAAATGCTGCATATTATGTGGTATAATATACTGTATATGTTTTATATATGCAATATATGTATATTATATATGAGTTTTAATTTTCTGTCATGCTGCTCAGACATCCTACGTGAATTTAATCCGGAGCTTACAGGATTTTCGGTTGAAACGGGGAAACAGAACAGCAAACAGGCTTTCCTCAACCAGGCTGTGGCAGGAGCCAAGAGCTCGTGAGTTTGTTACTCAATTAATAATCATTTCTTCTAATTTGATTTTTCATGTATAATATCATTAATAAAAGGTAACATCCTTAATTTGGTTTGTCAGTGACCTGCTGAGGCAAGCTGAACTGCTCGTCAACAGGATGAAAACCGATGATGTGAGGAATAACCTGCACTCACCAAATGTCTTATATTATTATATATTATATTATATTATATTATATTATATTATATTATATTATATTATATTATATTATTACTAAAAATAATGCTACTACTACTACTACTACTACTAATAATAATAATAATAATAATAATAATTCTATAAGGCTATAATAAAACAGAAGAAGAGGCAGAATAACATAATATTTATAGTATTATATAAAGTATTATTGTTCATGCATTATAGAGTGTTTTCTAGGTAGGTAAAAAAAAAATCCCCAAAAACAATAACCAAAAAATTATAAGCATGTTGTGAAATAAGCTAGCAAGCGCTACATTGTCATTCAAGTAAGTTACCTAAATATTAATAGGTAGCTAGCTAACAGCTCCATAAAATAAGGTATTAAAAATGCAGCTCACTGATCAGAGGCTGTCATTAAAAGGCTGTCGTTAGAGTGCAAGTAGCAACAGTCTCTTAGCTCTGCTCATTGTTAAGTGATGATTGTTTTCCACAGCGTATCAATTTCTATTCAGACTGGAAGGTGATCACCATGTTCATCGGAGGCAATGATTTCTGTGACTCCTGCCACAATCCAGTATGTCCATTTCCACTTTTAGAGGACTTTTAGAGGACATTTATACATCTTACATATAAAAATCTTACATATTTGCAAATTATAGAATTTCCCAGTTTTTTATGTAGATCAGCAACTCTACTTTGTGATGTATTATCAGTATCTATCTCAAACCAAGTGTACATGTAAGACTTACTGTTTCTGGTTAGAACACATTCTAATAAGATATATAAGAATTTGGCCACAGTTTCTTTAGTCAAATATAGAGATGGCACCGATCTGATACCCAGTATCAGTATCAGGCTGTTACCAGCAAAAAATGGTGGCTGGGATATCACATACTGGTTCCTGTAGCAAATGGCAGTATTTTAATTGTATTTGAAAAAGAAAATTAATCTTTGGAACTGGAAATGTTTGCATATAAAAAGACTTGTTTACATATAAAAAGGCTGTTCTTTCTTTTGTAAGGACTGATTTTATTATATTTATATTTTATTACATTTATAATGTAAGTCATTTTGTGTCAAAAATACCTTCGGGTGTAACACATTACTGTGTGAGGGCAAAACAGTCATTCATTTCATTCTGTCTTTCATTCACAGCCGCATTATTCTCCGGAAAACTTTGTGAAACGTATCCAGGTAGCACTGGACTTCCTCCACTCTGAGGTGAGATGTCAAATGTCAACTTTATTTATAAAGCCGCAAATATGAACAGTTGACACCCCCACCCAATCCTTAGAGCCTCCAAAGAAACTCTTGCAAAAAATTAGTTCAGAAAAAAATGACTGGGGGGAAAAAGGAAAAATTGAAGACAGCTTAGGAGGGAATCCTGAGATAAGCTGAATGTGGAATAAGTGATGAACACAGGAATTTTCTTCAAGTTCTCCGGTTTTCTCTCAACTCCCAAAAACATGCTGTTAGGTGGATTGGCTTCTCTAAATTGTCCCTAAATGTGTGAATGTGTGTGTGCATGGTGTCCTGTGATGGACTGCATTCATCCAGGGTGTATTCCTGCCTGAGACCTAGTGTTCCTGGGATAGGCTCGGCATCCACTGCAACCCTGACCAGGATAAGCTGAAAATGTATTAAGAACTGAATGAATAATTCACAACGGATGTTATGAGATTTAGGAAATTTTAGCAGTCGTTCACAGTGACAGAATAAAAAAAGTTGAATAATTGAATAGTTTATTTGAATGTCTGAAATATCTAGTGTGTGCAGTGTGACGGTATAGTAACATATAAGCATTGTCATTCCAGTGTACATACTGTATACTTCATAGTCTAAACAGAATAGTGTATATGCTATGTATGTTACATATGCTGAATTTTCAGGTTCCTCGTGCTATCGTTAATCTGGTGGAGCCTCTTCACATCACCCCACTGAGAGCCATGCACCAGGACTCCACTCTCGGCTGCCCCACGTGGCTTGTGCGGTGAGTGTGTGGAGGATAGTGTAGATCTTATTAGATACTTACATGACTATGAAGTGCATTTAAAGCAAAAAGAAAGCAAGACACTTATTATTAGTAGTAGTAGCAGTAGTAGTATTAATCCAGTTATATTATTTATTAGTTATTATAATAATTAATCCAGGTAATAATTATAACTGGATTAACACAGTACATTCACTATTTTTCGCCTGCTAATTAGCACTGAATTGCTTGCTAGTTAGCTTTGTGACTAGTAGCTTTATTTCTGTAGTTAGTTTTGCTTATTAGTTCACTTTCATTATCCTGTTAGTTTTTGGTTGCTAGTTTGCTTTCTCTCTCTAGTTTGGCTTTCCTTTGCTAGCTTGCCTTCACTCACTCATTTGCTCTCACTTGCCATTAGGCTGTTACTCATTAATTAGCTGTCACTTGCAATTCAGCTTTCCCTTTTAGGTTGCTTTGGGTAGGCTGGTTAGTTAGTATATGGTTGCCAGTTAGCTTTTACTCACTAGTTGTTTTTTCTTTGTATTTGGCTCTTGTTCCTCTGGCTAGTGTTTGTTTGATAATAATAATAATAATCATCATCATCATCATCATCATCATAATAATAATAATACTTGTTCTCGTAGCATCCTCTGTTCCTGTGTAGTTTCACCAGAAGATGGATCAGAAGCTTTGCAGGACCTGGAAGATCTGAACAGAGCGTATCAGGTGAAACATTAAAGTTGGGCATTGGGCCACAATTAAATGGAATCATATTTACTATGCTTATAAGGTTTCATATAAGTTGCCTAATCTCGTGGTATTCACAGCTTTTCACAACTCTTATACTAACTCAGAGTTGTGATGCAGTATTGCTTTTTCTCTTTATGTTCGAATCCATTAAAGCTCAGCTTACAGTCAGTGTGTTATCACAGTGTATTTTTTCACAGTATGGAGACTTTTTTAGTAATTTACCAACACATATGAGTGAAATATTGATATTCCTGATCCCTTTATCTCTGATAATAATAACAATGTAAAAGCACTCCTCAGAAAGCACACATATAGCTAAAGTAGGCATAATGCATGCAATTAATGTCTCAATGATGCAGAACGTAGCTTGTTTGCTAATTGAAAAGACATCAGCACAACATAATTTTGGATCACTCTTAATAAATGTTCATAATATTCCACTTTTAATAGCTTTAGAAAAGTTATTTATTCACAGGAGGAAGATTTAACTTTTACTCTCTATAAGCTTTTATTTGCTAGGTTACATTTTGCTCACTATGTAAGCTTTTGCACACTATTTAGCATTTATTTACCGGGTAGATTTTGCCAGACTAGCCCATTTATATGCATCCATTTTGCTAGTTAAACTATTGTTTGTTAGTTTGTTTTCTCTTGCTAGTTAGTTTTGGTAGCTAGCTCATTAGCCAACTTTCGCTATCTAGGTTAGCTTTCACTCACTATTTAGCTCTTTGATTGGTGAGGCTGCCTTTACAGAAGATTAGCCCCACCCACATCACTTTGAAACAAGAGAAACTGTGTTAGTGTCTGTGTACTTCAGAACATGTTCACTTATGTAAAACTGATACTGCAAGTTGGGCCCGTAAAAGTGAGGGTGTGTGTGTGTTTGGCTTTTTTCTTTTTTCAGAGAGTGCTGAGAGATTTGGTGGAGTCTGGCCGTTATGACACACATTCAAACTTCACTGTGGTGCTGCAGCCTTTCCTTAGGGATATAGCAGTGCCAATGCTGGTTAGAAACACACACACACATACAAGAATAATAAAATCTGTATTTTCTTTATTAAGCAGTTAGTGAGTTTTAGTATCTCTCTCTCTCTCTCTCTCTCTCGCTCTCTCCTGAAGGATGGACATCCTGATCGTTCATTTTTCTCTCCTGATTGTTTCCACCTCAGTCAGAAGGCTCACACTCTCATGGCTCGTGCTCTGTGGAACAGCATGGTTGGTTATCAAATACACTAGATAAGTCTAAAAACTTTTTTAAGTACATTAGCGCAAAATGATTAATGTCTGCAAATATTCACTGATTCATTCGTTCCTTCATTCATTCATCTTCAGTATCCTGATTGCAGTGAAAATAATAGATTTAAAACAAGTTTCCTGATAAACAACTGCTTAATTTAAAAAGTCAGCACTATCATCTCACTACTGCAACATGTTAATTAAACTAGCTAGCTCTTTGTTCATAGGTAGCTCAGCTAAACACTGAGATGCAATCATCTGTTGTGCAGCTTCAACTTTGAACAATTTCTTTCTGTCACCAGCTGGAGGAACTCGGGAATAAAACCTGCAAACAGGACTTCTCTCAAGTTCTCCAGGCTAAATGTCCATCAAAGGTAAAACCTCTCACACTGCTCTTTCACACACACACACACAGAGCAGGATTGAAATCATCAGTGTTATAGTACTTTTTTTTATAATATTGTGTTCTTTGCCAGACTTTACCCTTTCTTCATACCTTTGAGAACAGCAATTACACGTATAAAAGCCCGCTGCCACCCCCACCTCCAATTTCAGTATGTATTTTTATTCATTCTTCTTCTCTGTCATCCTCTTCTTCCTCCTCCACTTCTTCTTCTTCTTATACTACTTTTTCTTTTTTGTTTTATTATTATTATTATTATTATTATTATTATTATTATTATTATTATTATGTGCCTTTCTCTTACCCAGAACTGGGGTAGTGATTTCTCATGCACAGACACCAAGCCATCGATCAACATCCCTAACTCAGGTAAGACTGAGAGTGACAGACAGAAAGACATACACAGAAGAAGAGAAACAGGGAGGAAAAAGAAACAATAATAATGTTACTATTAAAAAGACCATAAACAAATGACCTAAAAAAGCAAGTAAAGAAAAATTTTGCATAATCAAGATTCATGCATTATGTTATTAACACGTTATGTACACAGAGTAGATAAAAGCTAATGAATTGATATCAGCGAATAGTGGATGTGGAGGATGTAAAGAAGATGCTGTAACAGTTTGACTTCCTCATGACTGAATCATAATAGCAAGTAGTGTCACTATTTTAATTAACTAAATCGTCATTTTAGTTAGCTAAATTAGTAGTCATCTCACATATCAATAGGCTGCTATATGATTGTTGCTATGGTTACATCTCGAAAGCAGGCGTTATCTGTTCTTGTCACTTTTTATTAAATAATTCTGCACACTGAAGCCTATAAAATATTTCTTTCTGCAGAAGTAAAATTAATTATGGTGGTGAAGAGTAAATATAGGTGTAGTCTTTAAAATTGAAAAACATGAATTAACTGAGTAAACTGAGTTGGTAGCACTCTGTTAAGACCATAACGAATAGTACAGTGTTGTTAACTAAATGAGGGTGGAATCATTTTAATATTCGTTTTGTATATGTTCAGTTCATCACCTGCGGCCTGCAGATATCAAGGTGATCGCCGCACTCGGAGACTCTGTTACTGTAAGTTACCTCCTTGTGTGTTACATAGTAAAAGCATGAATATCTCTGGATGTCCTAATTAACTTTTATCAGCTGCAGTGGTGTTGTTTAATATGTGACTAATTTATCTCTCATCCATAAATGAGATATCACTATCACTTGCTAAGCATTTTTTATATAAGTTTTCTGAGAATCCCCACAGTACCCAGTCAAACAAAAATCGCTGACTTTATATTTATAAATTGTGTGTGTTTTCCAGGCTGCGCTCGGTACAAAATCAAAGAACTACACTCAGTTTCCTACAGAATACAAGGGAGTGTCATGGAGGTAAAACACAGAGGATTTTTCTTCTACGTGTGAAGAACAACTGTGATAAAATGTGTAAAATATGATTTACAGAATGCATGATGTAACAGTAGTGTGTGTGTGTGTGTGTGTGTGTGTGTGTGTGTGTTTGCAGTATTGGGGGTGATCATTCATTGGACACTACTACAACACTGCCAAGTGAGTTTATCTCAGCATTAATTTTGGACACTGTCCAAAATTTTACTATCTCTGTGATGTATTTACATTGATTGGTGTGTTCCCTTTCTCCCGTGTGTAGTCAATGTATGATGTCTGAAGTTTGCTTCTTGCACTGGAGGCTAATATTGATAACAAGTAATGGAAGTTCATAGCTAGCAGTTTAGCCGTGTAGAATCTATATGAAGTCATCACACATCTGTAACACCATTTGTACATAAAGCATTTCTTAAAATAGTAGAAGAAATCCATTTTGTAGAAATATACTTATCAAACTGGAACTCTATTATTTTCTTAGCCACTTCTAACATTCCACCTTTAAGCTCTGGGTCATTCCTCTTGTCTGATGCTTGTGCTCAGTGATCTCAAACTATTTCCAGAAGAAGAAAATTATTTCACATTAAAAGCTCTATTTTTATAGGTAACATCATTACAGTCCGTTTGAGATATTAAAAGTGGTTTAAGGCGAGTTTATGATGATCTAGGCATCCAGCGATGATGCCTTTTTGCATGATGCTAAACTGGAGGTTATAATCTATTGTTATTTCAGACAGCAAACATGGCTGATTGTATATACTCGGGGTATGTTGGAAAATTTGTTTACAATAGATTTTTGGACAAACTTCCCCTTTAATGTATGTGCGTAATAGGTAACACGTTGTTAGTGATAACATTAACAACTCAGATTATGCCTTTATCTTTTTTTTTACTAAGTGTTTCATTTAGCTCATGTTCCTGGTTAAATAAAATAAAAATACAAATATAAAAATACAAATATAGTAGAATATCAGTATCAGGATTTTTAAAAATGGTACTGCGATCCTGCTTGGCAAAGCTAGATAAACTAAAAAGTAGCAGGTAATAGTACGCTTTCATCATATCGCACAGCACTATATAGAAAAAAAAGTAACTGCACTGATGCACTACTGAACCGATTGTGTGTATGTATGTTTTACAGATATCCTGAGACAGTTTAACCCATCTCTACAGGGCTTCTCTGTTGGAGACGGCGTGTCAGCACAGGACGGCTTCAACATGGCCGTGTCTGGAGCCACAGCCTCGTAAGTATTCTCAGCTTCTTTCTGCTTTTGCACTTTTGCTGGAATATATCTGAATATTTTACTAAAGATTAAATCGGGTTTTTCAGAATAAAAGCACAGGACTGTAAATGTACCTGGGGTTGGTTACTTTCATTATAAAAAGTCACATTTTATGTCTTAAAGGAACTTAAAGATTTCCTACAAGGACCCCATAAGACAATCTTTTATAGTTCAACCAGAGTGCTCGAGCTGTAGCTTGCGTATTGCATAAAATAATACATACTCATATCAGGGGATATCTGATATCTGCATTGGATCTGGCTAGTTGCTCCATTTCAGGCCTCAATTTACATTATTCTGACCAAAAAATGAGCTCTGCCCCCAGCTGAAACGGATCTGCTTGACTCTGCCCCATTTTCCAGCTAACAAGGCATACGCATTTAATGTTTCTCTTAAATTATAATTTAACTTGCTGGCAACAGAGGGCTCTAAACATTACAAACTACTTCTTTAAGTCTGAAACCATAAATTCAGTTTGTCCAAATGTTATTTTCTATATATTTCTATAGCTATATTAACCATCCCGGTCTCTTTCTCTCTTCTAGTGATCTTGTAGCTCAGGTCAACAGACTTATTCAGGCCTTAAAATCCAGTGAGGTGAGAAACATTTCCACTTTTTCACAGTTTTGGCTTTACAATTTCAGTGCAAATAAAATTTTAGGATGCAATAGTCTGAGTACAGAGTGTGAAATCACCATGCTGAATTAAATCTGGAGTTAATAAAAAAAAATTTTGTTTGCTTGTTTGTTTGTTTACTTAGATTCAACAAATCAATTTCATTGCTAATGTGGCTAAAACTACACTCTGCACTCAGTATTGCTTTCTTAAATGTTATTTGCAGGGACTGCTAGAATATTGTTAAAGTGGCTTTGTTACAAATGGATTTGTTAGGAGGATCGCTTTGAGCATTTATTATTTTAACAAAACAATGTAAACTCCATGTTATCTGTTTCTTAACTTCTTAGAAAGGGGGTCACCATGTTCTGTCTACACTAGTTAAATATAGCATTTACAATATTAGCCCTTTCAGGTTCCCTTATCACAGATGTACCTAATAGAAATCTCCCTTGCAGAATGTAGATTTCGAAATGGACTGGAAGCTGATTACTGTGCTTATTGGCGTCAATGATTTATGCCAGTATTGTATGGACCAGGTAGGTGTCTTTTTGTCTTGTCTAAAGCCTAATGGTTGTTCTTGAAATTGTAAACTGAATTCTTTATTTATTAACACTTTGTTCATATGTTTCATTTATGCAGAACAACCTGTCACCACAGAACTACAGTCAGCACCTCATGAAGGCTCTGGATCTGCTGTATGAAGAGGTTAGAACATGATGGTCTAGGACTGTGGTAACGAGGACTGTCCACACAAGTCAATAAGTTAACTAGTTAATCATAGTACACTTGGTTGACTCAGTGGACTCATTTCTTTATTTGTGTATTTAGTTATTTGTACATTCATATAAGTGAATTAAACAAAAACTGTAGATTAATGAAATCTACTTGTTCAGACCTGTTAACTCTGATTTCCAATCTATCTACAACACGTTTTGTAGAGTTTGGACGTGATCAAAAATCTTGTAGTCCTTAGCCAGCATCTGATCCAACTGGAGATAAGCTAGATCTTGATTGTCCTGTAGTAGCTATACAGCTGGTCTGATCTACACTGCCAGTCAAAAGTTTTTGAAGTTTTAACATTTCTGTTTAAATTACCTCATTTTACATTTTACAAAAAAAATTTAAACATAACCAAGGAATAAGTATAAGTGAATGAAGAAATTTTTATTATTAAATGTTTAGCAAATTGAATAATATTAGGAACGACTGTTTTATTAGAACAATCTAGATCTGATGTATTTGGAAAAAGCCAAAATTATCTAACACTTTAATTAGACACTTGTAGCACACCACATTTTTATGTTTTACAGTTAACCGCAGCCCTGTCTAGGAGTCATCTACGTTTATGGCATTTGGCAGACACCCTTATCCAGAGCAACTTACAATTATCTCTCTCTCTTTTTTTTTTTTTTTTTTTTTTTAATACAACTGAGCAGTTGAGGGTTAAGGGCCTTGCTCAAGGGCCCAACAGCAGCAGTTTGGCAGTGCTGGGATTTTGAACTCTCAACCTTCTGACCAGAAGTCCAATGTCTTAACCACTGAGCTACCACTTCCCATAGTGTAGTGGAGTCTTTTATCTATAGGCTTAATAAGTTTACCCTCCAAGTGCCCCTGTATTTAATAAAGCACTTATTTTGTGTCCCATTATGATCTGAGAGTGCGTTTAGTAAGTTCCACGAAGATTCAGGTTTTCTTATTTAACTGCTAATCTGCCTTTCATTTGGTCTCTAGTAATATCTGTGATTAAATGGTAATAAAACACAGGGAATTCCAGGTATTCAAAAATCTTTGACTGGAAGTGAACATACAACTGGACTTACATATATTACAATTGTTCATTAATAGAAAAAACTTCCCACAATGGAAGTTTGGACCAACAAGTCAGTGAGTCTAGGTACAGAATCATGGAATAATATGTGATGATAAATATCTGTTGAGGATGGTGTGTAAACTCTGCTAACTCTTTTACCTACCGGGATGTAACTGTCTAGCCCTAATGTAGCCTTTAAAAAATGTTTGAGCCAGTGTTATCATGTTTGTACCACAGTTACTATAAGTGCGTAGGGGTAATTATCATTATCACTGACATCATTATTATCTTCAGTTAATTGCCCTCTATTTCGTCCAATACAGGTACCTCGTGTTCTAGTGAATGTTCTCACAGTTCCAGAAATCGAGGTCTTGAGGCTGGTCAAGAAGAGTTCATTAGGCTGCAGTTTTTTCCCCAGGTTTCTGAAGTTCCATCAAATCATTTCTGCATAAAGATCTAATCCTCCTGTACTGTCAAAAAGTTGAAAGCCTCTGTCTTAAATTTTTACTAAGAATGGGACAGTACAAAAAATAATATTTGAAAGATGCAATTTTAGATCGGCTCCATTTCTCCAGTGAACATGGAGAGTTGTATTACTATAAGATAGGGGATAGGGATACTACAGGGATACTCTGGGGCAATGAGACAGAACACTGCTAAGTAGTGAACACTACAGGATGGTTGGGTGCCCATTTAACCTGATGAAGTGCTTGATAAATAGCTGAGGGTTTTGGTTAGTGCATAGGAAAAAATGCTGATGGCATTCAGGTCTGTAGTTGAGAAACACTCACTAAATTTAGAAGAGCTCTGGTACATAAGACAGCACCATTTATAGGGGGGACAGTTATAGAAGGGAATTATTTATAATTGCACTATTCGTTGTCACCCAGATAAGGATGGGTTCCCTTCTGAGTCTGGTTCCTCTCAAGGTTTCTTCCTCATGTCATCTAAGGCAGTTTTTCCCTGCCACCATCGCCTCTGTCTTGCTCATTAGGGATACATTTAGAAGTTTAAAACTTATATCCTGAATTTATATATTTCTCTAAAGCTGCTTTGTGACAATGGCCATTGTTAAAAGCGCTATACAAATTAAATTGAATTGAAATGAATTGAATTAAATTGAACCATGCAGGGCTTTAAAAGGAGATGTTTATTTTAGTTCAGTCTGGGCCTTCCATAGGTTTTGTAAAGTCTGTTCTTACTTCTGTAGGTTCTGACCCAAATTTGGTCTGACATACCATCAGTTGGTATACCAACTGATCTTTATCTTCTGGAGTGTGTTGTTAGTCAGGCCTTCATGCCTTGTGCAGTTCCTTGCAGTTCTACTCACTTCTTATTTATGTACCTGTGGTTTTCAGAGATGTTTGTCCATGCCTCATGACCCCAGCTGACAACTCATCAGAGCTGATAGAGCTAAAGCTCATTAATCAAGAATATCAGGTAACTTGATTGAAATGCGTTTTTATTGTCTTACCAAACATATACAAGGTTTCATTATAAAATTTGGACCTTGTAGTCACTAGAACATTAAAAACCTTAATTCAAAGACTGAAATGATACCATAGTGTAATGAATGACCCTCGCAGCAAAATGTTGAATGACCTCATGGCTTCACTCCACCCCATGCACTTTTGTATGCTAGGATATCTCTATATGTATGCTACTCTTAAAACGACAGCACAACATTAAATATGGTAGAAAATACTTTTTAACTGTGGATATCTTTCACTGTGGATATCACTGTAAAGCAACTCTTTATACAAGTTTACACTGGGATGAAATGTCAAGTCCTCAGACCACGGTTTAATGCAAGAAAATGCTGTGCCTCTGTACACACGATTGAAAATAGTACAAGTGTAACACAAGAGCCATGTACAATTCTCAGAACAGACAGGATTGGTGGGTTTCATGTTTATGTGGGTCACTTAAGTCCCAGGCAAAGTCTTTTAACCTTATAATAACCTCTTTCTGTTCTGTTCTCTCTGTCGCTCTCTCTTTTTTTCCCCCTGCCTGCTAGACTGAGGTGGAACAGTTAATATCTGGGGAACGTTACAATGGCCGTGAAGATTTCACTGTTGTCCTTCAGCCTTATCTTCAAAATACAACCATTCCTTTAGATAAAGTGAGTGTGTGTTCAAGTGTTGAACTCTGGCTGCACATTATGGCTCTGAAAGATTACAAAATGCTAACAATTCCTTTTTTCATTTCTTTACATATTCCAGGATGGAAATCCTGATCTCAGTTACTTTACATTAGACTGCTTCCATTTCAGTGAGCGGGCACAAGCTGAGATGGCCATTTCCCTTTGGAATAACATGGTAAGACACAGAACTGAGCTGCTTTCCATCCAAAAGATGTTTTGAAGTGTCCTCCTTTTAATATTGTACCTTTTCCATCTGTAGTTGACAATCTGTGGAGCACTGTTACTTTACTAGCTAGTTAGTATATTATTATTGTTATTGTTATTGTTATTGTTATTGTTATTGTTATTGTTATTATTATTATTATTATTATTATTAACTGGTCTTGCTTGTGGTTCTTGTGGGTCCATTCCCTTTGCACTCTTATGTTTGACAGTTTAAGCAAAGCCATCCATAAACCTGTAATGTCACAACAAAACAACTCACTGATTGCATTCTTTCTTAAATTATAAAATTATAAAATATAGATTAAGCCAAAAATATAAAGCAAGATCTAGACAAATATCTGGACTGTTTTACTATAGTCTAATAGGGAATTGGGTTAACAGCAACATGTAGTGCAGCAGGTAGCTTCACAGCTCCAGGGTCCCTGCTTCAAGCCTGAACTTGGGTTACTGTGCACCCCATGTTTGCATGGGTTTCCACCGGGTTCTTCACTTTCATCAAGCTGTCCAAAAACATGCAGGTAGCTGAATTGGATTGTCCAGTTCTGTGAATGTGTGTTTGAATGGTGCCCTGCAACAAACTGGCATCCTATCCATGGTGAATTCTTCTACCTTGCACCCAGTTTTCCTATAATAGGCTCTGGATCCACTGTCACCCTGACCAGGATACTGAAGATGAATTATTGTTATTATTGTATTTTCATTAACATGGCACACTGTTCTCCTGTTTCTCTAGTTGGAGCCAGTGGGAAATAAGCAGACCTTCAACAACTTTACATACGATCGCACAAAACTTAAGTGTCCATCAGAGGTGAGTGTGATCAATAATAAACTCAGCTTCAGTAATGGAGTGTACAACAGTAATGGGTGCTAATAGGGAAATAATAAAGATGATGCATAGGAGCTGTTAAAACATTACACAACGTACAGATATATATAGATACACATTTAAATGAATGTGTATTGACATAATGCCTAACAAAGGTATCTGTATCTTAGAGATAGTAGTCATATGTGTTTAGATTCCTGTGTCAAACTCTAACTGAGTGCTGTCTGATATGGATAAAAGCTGTTGTACATGCTAAAATGATGATACCGTATCTATGTACACCATCTCAACTATGTTATTTTCTTGATGACTGTTACATTTTTAAAATTAATTAGTTCATAGTCTCAGAAGGTGAAGTGCTACTGCACAGTCTTAAAGAATGCATATTTTATATAGTATAGGATAATAACCACATTTGGTAAAGTGACAAAAATAACACATTCCACAAATAAAACACTGCACTGGCACACATTATTTTTTAAGATGTGTGCTAACAGTTCCTCGCAAGTGTTCTATGATTAACTAGTTGTTTGCAGTGAGGATTTCACATGATTGTATGAATTCTTTGTGAAATGCATGCTGGGTAATCTAGTGACAGATCACTAATGGACATTTAAAAAAAAAAAAAAAACAACAGCAATACAAAACCCTGCTAAAACTCTATAGCTGAGAGAACGCTCCTTTAAGTTTACTGTTTGTTTTTGCTGATGGTAAGGTTTCTTGCTATATTTAAAATAAAGAAACCATAATGCTATCAAAAGCAAGTTCTGCTAAAGACGATGTCAGCGTGTATTTTGAGTTATGGTTGGGTGGAAGAAGTGCTTTGATCCTTATTTACAGTAGGACTGCTCTATAGGCTAACTGTTTATGCTTGTCTTTCATGTCTGTTTTCTCTGTGTCAGAATCTCAGACCATTCATTTATACCAAAATGAACAGCCACCCCGATTACTTGACAACTCCAGAGCCAACATCTACAAGCACCCCAGTGCCCAGCACCCCGGCTCCCTGCCCCGACAGTGTACCTGTGTGGGTGCCAGCCATATTTGGGGTCACAGGTTTACTCATTGGCTGGGTGGTCACGTGGCTATTTATGCGCCGGTGGATTAAGAAGCAGAAGAGTGAAGACAAGGAAAAGGAAACAGAGATGAAGAGAACTAGCTTTTAGCAGTGAGCTACATTTACAGTGCTACTGACTTTGGAAAACACATATGCTTTTTTAGACTGCCGTACATCCATCAAACTAGATGTGTATGGTTATGACATGACTTTTATATATCAGTGTGAATCTACACACACATATACACAAGGCTGCAGTCCATTCTGAAGTGATCATGACTGTCCCTTACCCCTGCGAAATCTACACCCTCCACAGTGAGTGCTCTGAGAGAAGGGTCCCCCTTTTGTAAGGGTTGAAGGTAATAGCCATTTGGAGGGTTCTTTACAATAATGTGTCACCTAGCTACTGTTGTTATCTAACTTTAGCTAGAAAGGTATAATGGTAGTCAAGTTTTAAAAGGACTAACACCTACTTACCGTTACTCAGAATAATTATCTCATTAGAAATGCATAGTTGCAATTTATTATTATATAAAAAAAAATTTATTTTATTAAGTTAGAGTGCAGTGAAATTCTTTTCTTCACATATCCCAGTAAGCTGGGGTCCAAACAAGGTCAGCCGTGAACCAGCAGCCCTGGAGCGGATAGTGTTAAGAGCCTTCCTGAAAAACAGCAGCAGCTTGCTGAGGCTTGAATCCCTGAGTTTATGTTCAGTAACCCAGAGCCTTATCCACTGAGCCAGTATTACTAAACAATATTTCACACGTTCATACTCAGTACAGTTTTAGAATCTTTATCATATGATTATGAATATAAAGGCTTTGCAATTTTATGTAACTTATGAGAAATATTCTATACTGTAATTCTCTAGATCATTGTAAATGTTTTTTATTTTATTTATAAAATATGATAATGTTTGTATTAAACTGTAACTTATCTTTAATATTACTGATAATATGTCTAAAATTGGCACTGAAATACAATAATTAAGAATAATTCTATTGCTCTTTATTATTATTATTATTATTATTCCTGTGAATCCCTCAACTGTATCATATTTCTATTATTTCCAGTTGTCCAGAGATGTTATTAGAAATATGAAGTGCAAATAGTATACATCTGTAGTGAAAGTGTAAGGCCTAGAAAGTGTAATTTCCACTCCACCTTCTATCAGGTTTAGGACTGTGTTTCCATCAGGATTCTTTAAATTGTAAAAATAAATGTAATTAATAAATGTGAACAGACTTGTCTATGTGCTTTTGCTCCTGGATTGATCTCCAGCATTTTTTAATCAGCTGTGAGAGGCCTTGTGTATGACAGTAATGCCCAACTAATATTTACTACTGCCACCTGCTGTTCACTTCATCTTTCTGGTATTTTCTGACACCATGAATCAGGGGAGGTACTGTATGATAGGCAGCCAGTGCAATGTCACAACTTTTACTACTTCACTGCCCTTGAATTTGAATCAGCTTTATACATGTAAGTACTAAGAAAGTCTGTTTTGAATGGAAAAATTATAGGTTGGAAATGAGTAACAAATTTGACCAAATATATAATCAGAAGCAGCCATCCCAAATAAGTTAACTACTTTTTTATTGGAGGGCAAGAAGCAGTCCCATACAGGACATGAAAGAATTAATATGCAACAACGTATTAAACATGAGCAGCAGTGGCTCATGAACATACATTTTTGTAACTTTTTCAACTATGTCTGATACAGCAAGTGTAATTTCCATGTACAAGATGAACACAGTAGAACTAATGTCATTACCCACAGGTTTCACAGGTTTCAGCAATATCTCCAATCCAACTACATCTCAAAATCCACACAAAAAAACTTGAAACTAGCTCAAAAAATTCAGCACTGGAAAAGGGAGACACAGTTCTCTTCTGTTTTCACAGTCTTTATGTAGAAAACAAGGTCATTGTGGTTCACACACATTTCTGATGTATGGATATTATCCACTCTATAATCCATCCTTTCCCTCTCCCAATCTTTGCAGTATGATGTATCTTACAATAGACATGGTTCTGTATATCAGAGAGACACACTGTCTGTACTTTATTAGATTTAATTACGAATATTTGCTATAAACAACGTTTTGTCTGAGTATTTTATCCTAGCTCAATCTGTCTGCGGCTCCTCTCCCAAACATGGGACAGTGTGATTCCTGCCCCAATGGGCGTCTATTTGTGCTTGTTGCAGTTCCCATCTCTGAGCACTAGGTGCTATAATAACTCTAATAAAGCTAAGCTTTTGAGCTGTGGTTGTGGTGAAAAGTTTTACTGAGACCTAGCAATACTGCACACCAGTGCACATTGGCTTTCTTGAGTGCTAATGTTTAATGGCCAGCTGCTCCTAGTCTCATATACAGCTGAGAAAATTATAGAAATGCATGCTGTGGATCTCTCATATACTCTCATTTAATAGTATTTAAACACTATAACTCATACTGTATAATACTATTAAAACTAAATACACTGATTTTCTATACAACTTGACTACTCCTAGAACTGTATATGCAGTGTATGCAAAAGTTTAGGCACCCCTGGCCAACATTGGGGGTTCAATTGCTGTGAAGCAAGCCATGGCCAGAGTTCCACTTCTTCAGACTCATTCTCACTGTCTCCTGTGAATCTACATGCACTCATTTTCTCTGTCCTTCAACAAAAGAACAGTTTCCTCAAGGTTTGTGTGGCTTCTTTCTTCTAAAGAAACACAATGTCTTGCACAGTCATTTCAAAGCTCTAATACTAATCTGGTGCAGACATGCCAGAAGATTACTTTATAGGTTAATGTGGACTTGTCTGAACTGTAAGTCACATGTGGGTTTGATTGTGCTTGTTGATTTTGCCACTGAGAGTCATACAAGTTTGTCATACACGGACAGCCTCATTTATTGATGTGGTTTTTTCCCGCAAAGTTGAAAAGCACTTGTTTCTTTGCTGGTTCCATAGCTACAAAACATTGCTAATTCACACAACCTGCCACTCCCTTATACAGCCTGCTAATCTGCTTCTGCGTTTCATCTGAATCGGTTTCCATAACAGTCACGTGGGTGTGTGCTGACTCGACGCTTCGCACGTCATTGATCACGTGTTTATGGCAGAACGAATCAAGCACTGATACAGTGTTTAGAAGTAAAGTGTATTTTTGTTGTTGTTGTTTTGACACAAGCTTCGGAGCTTTAATGTCAAGAGTGACCTCGCTACATTCTTAAAGTAAAGACGCTAAAGGGGTGTAAAAAGTCTCCAAATGTTGCAGTAAAGTCCGACAAGGCATAGACGAGCGTAAAGCAATCTGATTGGCTATTTTGCAAGAGGTCAGAGTTCGCGAAGTTCGAAAACAAAATGGCTGCAGAACCAACACGAGAGTGGAGCAATGAGAAACTGAACAGTGAAGAAATACCAAAAAAAGACTTAATCAAGTTTCTACAGGACAATGCATCACATTCGGTATTCACAGTTAATATTTGTGTTGAGAGGCTTTATATAAATGTTGCTTTGTTCTGCAAATGATGCACTAAGGCTAACGTTAGATGGCTTCCCCTCACATAGGGTGCATCACAGCTGGCTCCCTAGTCCCTAAATATGTGTACTGAATAGGGTATGAAATAATGATTCTGAATCTTATATAATAAAGTGTACAATAGGGAGCCATTTGGAAGTCAACATATTTCAGTCTTGTACATTCTCTCAGTTTTATGTGTTTTAATGTGTTACAGTGTGACACTATAGAACAAACACCAGAGTCATCTAAGCAATGTCATACATGAAATCATAAAAATATCTCCAAATGGACATCTACACATTTTTGCATTTGTCTAGTATAATTCATAGAGTGTGACTATAGGTGAATGGATTGCTCAGTATTTCTTTGTGCTTCCAGTTTCTTGTTGAGCACAAACTCATGGGAAATATCAAGAATGTTGCAAAGACTGCAAAAAAAGAGCAGCTTATTGTTGCCTACGACCAGCTGTTTGAGAGCAAGGTAAATACCAGGTGGTTTAATTTTGATAATCTCTAAGAACATATTTCATTGGGTATCTCATTTTATCTGTATTAATTCAAAATAAATCCACTCAATTTGGTGAATTCATTTGCAAAAGATTATCAGTAGATGACAAGCCGATGTCTTGTGCAGAGGTTTAAAGGCACGGAAGTGGAGCAGGTGACTGAGGAGGTGAAAGCTGTGAAGATTGATGAGAAGCCCAAAGAAACAAAGACAGAAGTTGTAGATGAGGTAGAGAAAAGATTCACTGTATGCTGTTACAGTTGTGCTACTTGACTCTGACTAAAAATGTAATTTAGCATTAGAAAATGGTCTTTCTTTTCTCAGAAGTTTGTTTTTCTCTGCACAGGGCCCCCCTAAGTTCACAAAGGCAGTGTTAAAGAAAGGAGACAAGACCAACTTTCCCAAAAAGGGTGACACAGTGGCGTGTTGGTATACTGGCATGCTTGAAGATGGCACTGTTTTTGATACCAACATCCCTTCAGGTAGAACTGCCATCCTAATGCCAATATTTGTGTGTTTAGGTAGCATTCACACCTATGTGGTTAACGTAAACATTCACACATATCTGGTTAAAAAATGAGAGTGAGAAATCCATGAATATGATATTATTATAAACAATGTGGGGCTGTAGGGGTTTGTGCACATTCAGTCACAAGACTAATTCATCCTAAAGGTGTACAGTGGGGTTGAGGTCAGGGCTCTGTGCAGGACGCTCAAGTTCTTCCACACCAACCTTGGCAAACCATGTCTTATAAAACCTCACTTTGTGCACAGGGGCATTGTCATGCTGGAACATGCTTGGATCCCTCAGTTCCAGTGAAGGGAAATCTTAAAGCTACAGCAAGACTTTCTATACAATTTTGTGCTGCCAATTTTGTGAAAAAAAATTTGGAGAAGATCCACAAATGGGTGTGAAGGTTAGACGTCCACATACATTTGGCCATATAGTGTGTATATGACACAGTTGTGCTGAATTACAGCAGAGACTTGGTGTGGCTAGTTAGTGATCTAGGAGATGACAAGGGTGTACAGATGAGTAGGAGACAGAGCTGAATAGACTAAAGGACTAAAGTGCTGCTGCATTGCTGTCTTTAGATAAAGTAGGGGTGTAAACATGATGACACTATCTGTATATGTTTAGTCCTCAAAATATTGGTACCTGTATTCAGATATTCATACCAACGCAAAGGTGGTATGCGCTAATCCAGTATTTACAAAAATATATATATATATATATATGAACCCTACTGCTATGTCCCCTGGAAACACTGGAAAACAAACACATCTCTAGTTTTAACCAGATGCCTTGTGAACCCTTCTGGCAGGCTTTCTTTAAAAAAAAAAAAAAAAAAACAACAACAAAATAGTGCATCTCCTATTCTCTATTCCTATTTTCTCTGTTTGTATCCATTATCTGTTAATTCAGTCCAGGGTGTCCCCCACCCTGTGCCCTGAGTCCCCCGGGATAGGCTCCAGGCTCCCTGTGACCCTGTGTAGGATAAGCGGTACAGAAAATGGATGGATGGATATGATATGATATTAGTGGTGGAGTTTTCCATCAAGTAATCCACATATGAAGAACAGGGCCCTGATTGGTTGATAAACAGTAATTGACCATGACTGTCCTTTGCAGGGGCACGGAAAAAGAAGCAGGCCAAACCACTTTCCTTTAAAGTCGGGATTGGCAAAGTTATCCGAGGGGTGAGTGTTTTCTGTTGTTCATCATATAAATGTCTCTTTATTTATCTATTGTTTGCTAGTATTTTTACATTCACTCACACTTGCACTTGCAGTGGGATGAGGGGCTCCTGACCATGAGTAAAGGCGAGACTGCACGCTTGGAAATTGAGCCAGAATGGGCCTACGGTAAAAAGGGTCTTCCTGATTCTAAGTATCCTTTCATAGCATTGAAATATTATTTTGAACATTCCCTCACCAATTTGCCCATCTTAAAGGCTGTTCCAGTACTTCTATTAGCTCAGGTGTAGTGCATTGGATGCATAAATAGAGACCAGTGAGACTCCAACATGACTGTAGACTTTAGAAGCAGGATTCCTTTTCAAAACAGTAAAAACGTTGTATGCCACTATCCTATTTGTACGGAATTAAACACAACAGTGCATGCTGTTACAGGAGAATAATCAGTAAAAAAGGTGGTGTGATGCACCCCAATGCGAAGCGGAGTTAGTTTTACCGCCTGGAAGTTAATTATTTTCCAATAACAGCACATCCTGGAGTGTTTTATTACTTATACCACAGTAATTTACCACGGTCGTTTTGTTTATTAATTAAAGAACGATACCTCATACTTTTTATGTTTATAGTTATGTTTAATGTTGAGTAACATTCATGAAACAAATTTCCTGTTAGTACTTATATCACCTATAAACGTCATCATGCACCAGCATCTTTTTTTCTCTCTCTTGAAGTTAATTTTTTAAAAAAATACAACCCGTCATGTTACCGTTAACCCACACAGCCCTCCATCCTGTAGACTTAACAGTGTTGGAAAACTTGCTTACAATTTTATTATAGCTCTGTTACAAAGAACTGACAGCAGAGACTCCCTCCAAAAATGTGAAATAAGTGTCTCCTCGTAGAAATACTCACTTTATCAATGATTACACACGGTTTTAAAATCTTTTTATATGAAGCCTCCACCATACATCACCATAAATCCCTGTAACTATAGAATAGTATAACTAAAAAAAAGATAACGTATTAGAAAGTGTGCAGTAACATAAAGCATATTTAAAGTTTGATAAGCTGATTTTATGTTGCGTCTGTAAACAGCCAACTAGTCCATCGACGTATAAAAACTTTTATTTATTTTTTATTTATTTATTGACTAAACATTATTGCACTTTGCTAATCAAGGTTGAGATTGTTTCCAAAAGTCTGCAGTCACACTGGTGCGACTTTGCTGCCACAAAGACATCCATGTTTTATTTTAAGTGGCAATGAAGCTGATGCTATTCTGTATATTATTCAAAGGAAATTACCAAAGTATTGTTTGTTACATTTTTTCAAAAGCATGTGTGTTTACGTAGAAATCCGCTAATCTGCTCATGTTCTTGTGCTGCAAGTGGCCACTGGAGTGATGTAGGTAATACACACTTTGTAATTGGCCATTTGTCACTAAACAGAGAACCAGAGTTTTCATATTTACACATCAGATGACAGCCATTCCCACAGTAATCTGGCATTCAAATTTTTTACAATCCATATTTAATAATTTGTTCATTATTATGGCATTACAGTGCAAACACTGGTTTGTACAGGTTTGTTTGTGTGTTCTGCACATTGGTCTGGTCATTTTAAGGCTAAAATCAGGCCAGTGATTTAATTTAGATTATGTGTTAGTGTACAGTTGAACACAAGTTTGCAGAATTGTTTTACTATTGCACCATTTTCCTTAATTTACAAACCAGAATCCCACCAAATGCTAAACTTATTTTTGAGGTTGAATTGGTATCCATTGAGTAGGATTGCTAATGTTCATTTCAGCAGAGGAGGATTGACCCTTACAGCAGAACTCAAGATCATGTTTGTGTCAGCCTTCATGTTAAACTCAGTATTTTAATACACTGCAAAAATACTCCTCCATACTACAGGTGGAAGCAGGACATGATTTGTCAATGTGATTGCTCACATTACTTTGCATGATTATTTTTGTTGTTAGAGACATTAATAATTAAAAAAGGTTAGAGCTAGCTGTGTGTCTGTGTGAGTGTGTGTATTTCCTTCCTTCCTCATCAGTACAGTTCCTTTTGTAATAACAGGGATTGTAACCCTGATCCAGGTTACTATAATTCATTTATAATTATACTGAATGTGAACAATAAAAGAGAGATCAAGTACACAGCTGTGTCTAACCTCCAACTTTATTATGAACACATGTTACAGAAAACTATTTAAGAGTTGGCATTAGGACCCTTCTTCTTTCCGAAGGTGGGCACCACATTCACAAAGCGACGGTTGTACTGGATGCGGCGCTTAGCACGGCCTGTCTTCTTTTTCTTCTTCTCCTGTTTGTCCACCTGAAAGCAGCAGGAGAGAAAGAGAGCAGATATGACCTCTGCTGTTTAAATCCTTTCACTCAGTCATGTCTGTTTTATGTAAACTCAGATCATCACCGAAAGGATTTCCTTGCTCTGTGTTTGAGCATACAAGTAGTATGCTAGTGCAGCATTATACAACCCAGACCATAATATGTGCATATAATTTGTAGGGAAAATCTAAAACTAATGAATACCTAACTCCTTTAGGATTCAAGTGAGAAGGCACACTACAATCCTTTTTCCTGAATCAAAAAGGCTGATCCAGAAAAAAAAAAATTAAACACCCAGAGTATTCATAATTCACAGCAAGTTCTTAGAAAAATCTAGTGCTTCATGTTGTGCTGACTTTTAAAGTTTTATGATTAGAGAAGACACGGACAGGTCCCAAACATCATAACACCCATTTTATTGTGGGCCATTAAAAAAAAGGCCTTTGCACTCACCTTGGGTGTCTGTCCTCGTACTTTACCAGCACGAGCCAGAGAACCGTGGACCTTACCTAGAAAGAGAAGATAAAAGATTAACAAGAGCAGTGAGTATTTGCTTAAACACGATGAAAATAAACATTTGATGCTACTTTATTACAAGGATCATCAGTCATCTCTGCAAATGGCTGGCATGGCCACAAGTTTTCATTCTAACTATGCAGGAGCCACATCAGATTCCACCTGCTTTACAAACTGTTTTTAAATGACTTTTGGAGCTACACCTAAAAATTTGCAGTAATTTATAAACAGCAAATCAAACTGTAATAATAGTTCCTTAAACACTACTTATGGCTCGAAAGAGTTTAGAAGTGTAGGTCCACACACCAAACAGTGGTTTCTAAAATTCATGTACTTGCCTCCCAGAAGCCTGCCAACAACCTCCAGAGTGCAGTGCTCTGAAATTCCACAGCTCACAAGGGTAGCGGCATCTTCAAGAGGGGTGCCAGACAGGAGAAGTACCTGGTCCTCCACAGACAGACCCTCTAGAGTCTGGACATGGGCCTGGGACACACACCACCACATTTAGTCAGCAGTGTCTATATAAGCACAGGACACTTACAGACACTCCACATCATTCGCTTCTCTCAATACTGGCTTGAAATGCTGAAGGGCAGACTACATATGTTCCTATTCAGGAGTGATGTATTTGATGTCATGAACATGTGAAGTTGTGAACACGTGATCTTATACCAAAGCGCTGTTGAATTCTCGAAAGTGATTGGTCAGAAGGTGTTGTTTAATTTCCAATACACTATTTCAATCTGGACAGGATTAAATTTACATGGGGTCCTGGGGTAAATTCCTATTTTACAGGCGCTCTGTGACTTTACCACCATCTAGACTGGCGTGTCAGTGTTTTTCCTCCATCCTCCTCTGAGAAAATAAGAAACTGAATTATCAGAGGTTTTCACCAAGCTCAGTAGTCCTCTGTTCATTTTAGTGCTGTCCAAATGCACATTAGTAGTTTTCTATGTAGTTGTCACCTCATGTTGGCTGCTGTTACTTGCTGTATTCAGTCTCTTAGCTTGTGGATCAGTGACCCTCCCCCAAATATTAAACATTTCCTGAGTCACAAAATGAAAAATGGATGCTTCTTATATACTTTGCGATTGTTTGATTATTTCCAAATTGTTGCTGGAACTACTTTGGCTCGTCCCAAAGTAAAATAAGAATCAGTGTCTCTTCTCTACCCCAGTGCCTCTTCAACCGCTCAGACGCCATGTTGTGAATGGAGTATGATCATATGTCCACATGACACAAACATATGGGTGCACAGAAAACACAACCCACTAGAAACTCACTGCTCATGTGGTAAATTTATTGCTGTCTGGATGTGAGATTTATATCACTGAGGAAACGTGGGGGGGGGGGGGGGGGGGGGATGCTGACATCCCCCTGATAAACTAATCCTACACAAATAGGGCCAATGAGATAAAGAACAACAGAGTTACTGTGCATATCTGTTCCTAACATTTTCTGTGACACCATTTTTAAATGTGAAGCTGTCAAAACAAAATGATTACTTCTTGTGTTTCACAAAAAGCAAACCAACAAATGACAAGTCATTACCTGATCTTCTGAACTAGAATGTAAAAACAGGTTTTCTCCACAGACCTAAAACCTTTATCTTAAGCGACTACCCTCATTAATAAAGTAAAAAATGTAATCACTAGCAAACTGCTTTGGTATAAGAGGAATAAAACACTTTGAGTCATGCTGTTATACCAGTAGCTCCACTTCATGTTGGACTGCATCACCCCCATCGGTCATGTCTTATTCTTTACTCAAAACAGCCACCATCATGGCTATGCCATTTTATACAGCTTAGCATTTGCATCAGAAGCTCGTAAAGAGCTCACTCCATTACTCTGAGCCTTCATTAGCTGAAGCTCAGCACTTGGACATGGGCATTGTGTTAGAAACTAAATGAGATCAGTGCATTTCTCACCTTGATATCCTGTACAGTCTCATGCCCTGTCACCTCAAGGGTGTGCAGGTTCTGTGCACGCACAAACAGCTGCATGTTGATTGCTGAGGTAAAGAAAAACAGTCAGATATGATTAGAAGTTCATATTTTCATGGTGTATTTAATATTAAATATAGTATTTAAGCTTTTAGACGGTACACATGCGTTTGCCTGGTGGCAGACATTTTCTTTTTTTGCTACGTCATTAATTACTTATTCAGTGTATCTTGTAGCCTTTGGGTTCTGTCGTAACTAAGATCAACTCTAAACCAGGTAATCAGTCAGAAATGAACCAGAATCATCATAAAACCAGAGTGAAAATAACTAACAGGTTATGATTAATGTACTCCAGCTGTTTTCCTCACTTCCTGCCCCATTTTTACGAAAAGATAGCTTAAGGGGAGCTAGCGCACCACATTCCGAGTTAGCTACTAATTCATTATTTTAATCTTTCGTACTGTGGACTCAAATAAACAGCTTATATAAAGTAATCCAGCAGGAAATAAGGAGGTGTCGTGAAATGACTCTAGTGTTGTGTGTTAGACATGCCGTGCACTGTGCTAGCTTTAGCTTTAGCTTCTTTAACACACTGTTCCGCTCGGCACTCAGCAGCATGAGGCACGCGGTCCAAAATATTAAAAAATACTCCCAATATACTGCACATTAGCCTGAAAACTTGTACAGCACATACTCCAAGTCTTATATACGCAAACAAACGCTATTTAAACCCGATATTAAGAATGAAAACATAATAAAAGCATAAAGTGAGAGAGGGGCCTTACATCGCACGGTGCTAATCCGTCCACACGAAGCGAGAAAAGGACCAGCGTGTTGTCTGATGTGCGCATGTGCACGGCTAAGAATTCTGGGAAGGCGTTACGTCACTGCTCAAGAGTTTGAAAACACCCACTAGATTGCCCTAATAATAATAAGCACTTTTAGATAAATAATTAATTTAATAAATAATTTCTGCATTAAACAGAGTGGGACAATTGTGATATATAATAAATAATAGCAATGATATATAGTAATGACAATATTCATACATAATATATTTAATAAACAGTAATAAATAGTACTATTTAGTAATAATAATAAAATATTATATATATATATATATATATATATATATATATATATATATATATTTCCATATTGAGGGTGGAAAACGTTCTGACATGATTTATCTTGATTTCATTTTTTACATAACAAAAACCTGCCATTTCAACAGGTGTAAACTTTTTATATCCTTTTTTTTTTTTTTTTTATTTTGACTGTTTTTTACTTAAGCTGTTCATGCTAAATTTTAAAGATTGGTTATGACTGGAAATATTGAAGATTTTCTAAACCCTGTTATTGTTGTTATTGCTGTAAGAAATGAATTACAGTATGTAGTAATTTTAGTCTACTGTATTCATACAATATCAGAGTATGGTGATGAATTTGGAGAAGACTTTTTAAACCTGTTACTGAATTGCAATTTATTGATGTCATAGAAGAGTATGGGAGCTCAATCGCTCAGTGGGTGGCATCGGGTTACTGTCTGAGTGGAGTTTCCTCCAGGTTCTCTGGTTTCCTCCCACTGTCTAAAAACATGCAGTTATGCAGATTGGCAACACTTGTTTGCCCCAGGCGTGAAGGAGTGTGTGCATGGTGCCGTGGTTCTCCAGTGTTGCTGAGGTAGTCTCCAGATCCATCGCAAGCAGTTACTGAAGACAACTAAATAAATATACTACAAGTAAATAATGATTTATACATGTAATTGTGGATGAAAGTAAATTACCAAATTACCAAACATCATTTAAAATGGTTTTCAGTCAGTCAAGAGTAAGCCATGCTTCTTTAGAATACTTACATCAAAGACAAAATTCAATCTGTCCTATCACACATTTCCCTATACTTGATTGCACTGGCTGTTTCTGTAAAATACTAAATATATTTAAATATTGCTTTTAATTATCAAGACAGATAGATGTCCAAATGTAAAACTGAAGTTTTTTTAAGTGCACAGCTTTATACCTGTTAGGCTTTTAATTTTCCTCTTTGTTGTGCATTTATTTGAGGAATTTTATACTCTGCAAAAAGCCATTATGTTTTCAATATTCTCTTGATAGCTCATTTGTTTCTTAGAGGAATTCTGTAAAACACATTAGATCGACATTATTAAACTCCCTACACGGGGAAAACATCAAAAGAAGCATAAGGAAAACGGGTAATCTGTTGTGCAAGTAATGTAGATTACTAATCACCTACTTCTGTTGTAACTCACTGTACTGAGAAGTTCAATACAAAGATCATTAGTAATTAATGTCATCTTGCACATTAAAATCAAGACAAATGTCTCAGCAATCTCTTTATTATGAAATTAATTCAAAATAAAAAGCCTTCATTTCACATTTGGCTCTGAAAACAGTGATGAATCATTTAGGAGGGCAGAAACAGGGTTTCAGAATTTTCTACTTGCTTCCATACAAATTTAATTCATCCAAAACAACTAAATTTCCAAAGAGACCACACTAAATCAAGCTAAAATGAAGCATCCACACCTTTTTACAGAAAAAGAAACTTCACTTCCAACACACATGCTCAGAACACAAAGAAACATGTCAAATGACTGAGAATGTCAAGAGTAGCAATAAGAACAGGTAAAAGGGACTTCAGCGTCACTCCATCAGACTGTACGCCATTCATGTCGGGGGTGGGGGGTAGTACTGGTTATACTGGCCATACTGGCCGTACTGGCCCCAGGTGTTCTGACTTCCCCAGGAGTTGTATTGCTATAAAAAAAAAAAATAAAAAAAAAGGAAACAAAACAATGGTTATGAACAGAACACTGCACCTCTCAAAAGCAATTTTGGCAAAGGATAATGACAAAAGACAAATAAATAAATCTTAAAAGGCTGCACATTGAGTCCAAATTCCTGGCAAAAAAACCAGGCCATACATGGTATTTACAAAAACACACACCTGATACCAGTTATTATAGTTGTATCCTCCGTGATTGGCTTGCATGTCTGGCATCATCTGGCCAGATGCCACTGAGCCATCGTCCATGCGCTGTCTCTTTGAATCTGGCTCTTGTGACCTTCATAAGTAAAAACCATTTTAGAAATGTTAATAATTTTTCTAAGGAACTGAAGAGTTCATTTCCATTTATGCCCAAATGGAATAGCATTTAATATTTAAGTGTTAAAGAAGTGTTTGTGATAATAAAAATTAATTAATGCACTGCCAATACATAATTTTTCAGGGGGAACTTACCCATTTTCTGCTTTCCTCTTCGTGGACTCCTGCTCTTTCATAAGTTTTTGATGCTGTTCATAAGCAGCTACAAGCCTGAGTGAGAAAGAAAAGCAGATCTCTTTATAGCACTAGACATGTTATGTGAAGGTTGTAATAAGTACATATTGGTGGGACAATTATTAATTTTCTGTCATGTGTTTCCTGACTCAGAGGAGCTACCTGAGAGCCACAATTTAGGAGGTGAAAGAACATAAAAGATGATTACAAGTGATAAAAGTTTTAAAAAAATAAATAGTGAACTCACACATTTATATCGCTTCCAAAGTCCTCCAGAAACTCTACTTTTCGCTGTGAGAAAGTTACACGCGCCTCTAACGGCATGGTGCTGCTGAGCGCCCGGTCGAAGCATGCCAAGATCTCTGCCTCGTTCTGCTGCACGTCTCCACTGTACTCCAGTTCCAGCAGGTTCAGGTAGAGCTTGGGACTGGTCTGGGGGGAGGGGTTAGATCAGAGACAGAATGAGCCCATCAAGTTAGAACACATTTAAGTTTTCCTGCATCTTTAGCAGCTCTTTAATGCAAGTCATTTTACCCCAAACACAAACTAAACACTAGTTAAAAGCATCATCAAACCTGTCATCATTGTTAATCTCTTCAGTTATGTGACAGATGATGAAGGTGTAGATTCAAGTCTTGTGAAAAGCCATTTTACCTCATCCTTTTCAATGGCCTCTAGCAATACTTTTTTAGCCTTTCCAACACTCCTCTGTACTTTGAAGAATTGCCTAGCCAGCTTCACGGAGAAGAAGGTCGATTCACTTGTGTTTTTTGCATTCTTGATGGCGTCCTCCAGAAGAGCTACTGCTTCATCCAAGTTCCCGTGGCGACGTTCAAGGCTCACACGACGTAGTCTCACCATGGCCAAACCAGGAACTGCCTCCTCTAGACTTTTCAGGATGCCTCGAGCCTCATCAATGTTCCCTGGAGACAAAGTTAAAACTTAAAATCTCAAATACTTTATAGATCAGTATTACAGCATAGAGGTGTGCCTCAGGACTAGGATCCTGCAAAACCCAATAAAGGTGTTTAGGGAGCAGGCATTCAGATATGAAACTTGCAGGACAAAGAAAGGCTGTGCTGATTAAAATAGGAATGTACTGGACACAAGGCACTCTGCTGCACGTTTACTGCTTTCAGTGTTTATTTTGGAAAGCACAACTAATCAGAAAATACCACATATCAGTACAATCTAAAATAAGTTAGGGAGCAGCCAAGGTGACAACACTGATAAGAAATTCCTAAAAAGCTATTTTACCTTTATGATGGCCAACAAGGTGTAAAATGTATTAAATGGGAGTTAAAACACATCCTATCCTGTGCTTTAATTTTTAAACATGTCTGTTGATATAGAAATGCAAAGTACTCCATTTACTCATAAAAACAAAACAGCACCCCCTTGGCTTTTTTTTTTTTTGGGCATACATTCAATTTCTCTTGCTCAGACACTCAGATCTAGACAGAGGAACTGATAATGTGATGCCACTGAGTTGCATGCATTAACAGCAGAAACATGATTTCATACAGGCCTGGGACAGTTGATCTGTATGCTCTAACACAGCTCCACTCATACAGACAAATGTGGACAATACTCTACACCAACAGTACAGTGAAATTCACCTTGTTGTTCCTCAAAAGCTGCCCAGAGAACATGGATGGTAGGCTTTTTTGGCAGGTGGACGGTGCATGCTTTCTTGAAGATGTGCCTCACTCCCTCTGTGCTGTAGCTCTCCAGGTACTTGGCATACTTCAGAAGTAAAGAAGGAAAGATGAGAAGGGGGAGGAGAGAAAGAGAGGGACAGGGAATAAAAGGTAGAAACGGGAAAAGAACACAGACATTAAGCTTTCATTTCTGATTCCTGCACTGGTGAATTTCCATTGACAAGATCGTTTTGAGAATTTCTGTTTTAAACCCATCAGCACCTTCATGGAACCAATAAGATAAGTTTCTGTAAGGTAGTGGGAGACGGAGAGATGCAACGAAGTTGGCATATGCTGGAGTCAAATCTTGTGTGGCAAGCTGGCCATCTCCTAATACAACAGATACAGTCAAATATCAACGTTACACGCAAAGAGTGCAGGAAGTTTTACTGAGGAAGTGAAAACGTTGATGGGGGGGACAGGAGCAACGAAAGTCTCTGCGAACGGAGCTCTATTTACCTTTATCCAAAACTCCTCGTACAGGGCACAGGCGATCAGGCAGCGCTCAAACAGAACCACTACACGCTCCGGTGTCCCGTTCTCCAGCTCAAAGTCCAGGTACTCCCTCCAGTTGGTAAGCTGAGTCTTCTCCAAGGCTTTCACATGGAAATATGGACGCTTGATCTAGTGGAAGTGTTAAAAAGGGTCTTGTTCAAAATCACCGGTGCAGAAGAAACACTAACCAACTTCCATACCTCATACAAAATGATTCAAAACTTATTCGTGTAAATGACAAGCATGCTACATTTTTACTAAGTAAATATACAACTAGAGAACGTTAAAATCAACACTTACCCCTTCTTCAAAGGCCCAGCGCTTGCTGACTTCATGTTCATTGTGGTTAAATATCTCTTGACGCGTCTCGATCACCTTATGTCGCATGTTCTCGATCTCTGTGACTCTCTAAAGGAGAAATGGACAATTATGTGCCATCGCATTACAACATGCTCAACTTATCTCGAGTGACGTGCAAACTGCATATTCAGCTACCAAGGTTTTACATCACCATGAGCTCGAGAGAAATTAGCAGCATCTTGCGCTGGGATAAGTACGGTATGCACACCCTGCACATCAGCTGTCGCCCAAGCCGAGGGAGGGCTGAGGGACGGTGTCATTCTGTCACGGTCCCATCCCACTTTTAGATCGACTCCCTGATTGGATGCCAACTTGGATCCTCAGGTATTCATTGGCTGCTAACGGAAAGACACCTCTTCAAACCTGTACAGTTTTGCTTCTCTCCAGGATCAGGTAGGATCCTCCCTATCCCTGGCATGTTTAAAACCCACAAAGATTCCAGCTTGGGCTCTTACCTTTGCTGGGTCAGGAAGGTCTTCTGTGCCTGGTGGTAGCTCCTCACTGGGGGTTTCCTCCTCTCCCTCTCCACTGGGCTTATTGGCAGCTGCAAGTTCCAACCTTAGCTGAACAAACTCCTCTTCAGACAGGAAGTGCTTGGGATTATTGTTTTGCACATGATCCTTGAACCTGGAAATAATAGTATGTATACAGTTAAATGCAAAATGATATTATTTTGTATTCTTAAATCAATCATCTCTGTGGTGTTATCTCCTGTGTTCACTTAGATAGCAGAGAACACATATATTACACACATGTTTATAAGACAAACCTCTGGAAGTGCTGGGAATACAGCTGAGTAGGAATACCCAGGACACGGTCATAAATTGCTGTAACATTGGCCAACTTGTCCTGCTCAGTCTCCCAGCTAATATAAGCTTCCCACAGACGGTCTGACCGGAAGTCTGTACCCGCAGCAAGAACTGCATGCTCATAGGCACTGAAGAAGAAAAAGGGGGGGGGAGCACATTTAAGACCTAGAATAAAAGCAAACAATAAAATAGGATCCATGTTATTTGCTCATCCATCTACTAAACTTGTGGACAATATACTTACGCTCGTATGCGATTCTCAGCTTCTCCATCACTAGTGTCTTGATTCTCCTTTAAGAAAGTTATATAATGAAGCCAAAGGTCAACGCTGAGTGGGATGGCCTGCAGACCTCTTCGATACACCTGAGGCGACAGGAAAGAGTTAGCACCAAGTCAAACATGTGATTGTAATGCACTGGATAAAATCGAAAGTAAGTAAACTATAGCCTGGGTGTATTTACAATAAAGAGACACCTTACCTCATCCGCCTCCTGTATGCAGCCATGCTTTTTTTCTATGTCTGCATATTTCTTCCAATAGCCGTAACAATAGGGATAGCGTAGAAAAAAGGCATCAAATGCCTTTCTCGAAGCCAACAGGTGATTCTGGAAAACACATGCACATCTTTTAATCTACAATGAACCTGACATGCTCTTTGTTTAATCTGTTTATTGGATTATGTAGCACTCACCTCTTGTTCAACATATTGCAGAAGGTAGACCCAGCCATTAAAGTCCTCAGGATCATCCTCAACTACCTTATAGAGCCTGTCGAAATCAGTGGGGAGCGAAGGTTTTGACAGTGAGGCATCTACTTCACTTCCCTCTTTGGACCCATCCTCAAGCTCCATATTCGCTGGGCTGTCCGAACTGCCTGTTTCAGCCTGCTTTTCTGAGCTCAACTCAGACTCTTTGAGATGACCCTCTGCAGCCTGTCCGTTTGTTTCCGGCTGATTTCCATCAACATATGTTGAATTATCGTGTTGTTCGGAAAGGTCAGATTTTTGCCCCATTGAAGACTGTGACTGCCCATCTACCAAGTACTGTTCGTACTGCTCCACCTGGCCTTGTTCTGGGTTCTGCTGATTTGCAAGACCAGCAAAAGTGTCAGGTACTTGGTCCATTGTCCACTGAGCATCAGGAGCCATGTTAGGAAGGTCAGGAACGAAGCTGTCTCCTGCACCTTCCATAGCAGTAGCATTCCCATTGTCGGAGGCATCTGCACCAACCATCCCCGTCATGGCCTCGTCCGAGAGCTGTGGATCTAGAGAATTATTAAAAAAAAATGAAAATAAAATCAGAACATTGTAATGTAAAAACTGATCTCAGATGGCAATTTAAATGCACTGTTTCCTGATCAGGTGTGGGTCTCCTCACTGAAAGAGCAGTGTGTTGTACATGGAAATGTAGAGGTTCATTTTTGTATATTGTTTTTCCAGTCCACATCATAGTACTGTTGTAAAATAACAGTCCCTGCAGGACAGTTTTAAAAAAAATTCAATCATAGTGAAATTTAGGATCTTGTGATGAGCTGATTATAACTGAATTAACATGAAGTTAGAGATCTGCACTGACCATCATATGGCTCATTCTGTTCATTACACAGCTGCTTACAACCATTAAAGTAATAGCTGAAAGAAACTCTTTCACCCCAAGTGAACAGATGAGATGGACACCTGGCATCTTTAAACATGTGTCGAGAGAATACTGGCAGTTAGTCAATCCTGTAGTTGACTGGGCAGTCCTGAGGTGCTCACTACAAATGTGTCCATATGCATCTCTGACGCCTGGGCAAGTCATTTAAGTGGTCAGACCACATGATGTATTCAACCCTTAGCTCTGTCCCCTTGTGATCACCTGGGACCAATGATTCCTGATCCAGCTCAAAAACAACGGGATATTGATGCTAGAGTCTGCCAGCGAAGCAGAGACCCATCAGCATGTGCTGTGAGAAATTTGCATAAGCAAACAATACAATTGAACAATTACAATCCACTAACCATTGCTTACATTTACAAAGATAAATGGCTTACAAACGACAAAGGAAGAAGAAAACGGCAAGTTCTTCCCACAAAACTGATGATCAACCCACCAAATGTCACTGCTGTGTATTTTTCGAGACCAGATGCCACGTTGCTAATATTTAGGACAGCCTTTTGAATGGTGCGCTGCGTAAAACTTCCTGAAGACAAACCGAAATGAAGCCGTGCTCGCGCCTGGGTTTATGCTAAAATACCAAACACGAGCTAGCACGTTAGCCGTGCAAGCCAGCTCTCTGAACTAATCTTTACTAATTTGGGAAAAACTAACTTGCATACACGTGTTGCAATCTGCTAATATCCTGCAGTGTGTTTATGTAAATTTGCCCATGTCGTAAACGCCATTCCAGCGCTTTTATACGGGAAAGCTGGTTAATAGTTAACTAACAGCTAGCCTGCTAAAGTTAGCCTGATAACTAGATAGCCCGCCACTTAGCAAGCTACCTCTGAAGACCAGTGCGCTCTTTTTTATTTACTTTTTTTTTTACAAAATAAAAAAAGACAATAAACTAAATATAATCCAGGCCTAAGGATTGATTCTAGCTGTTCAGGATAGACCAGCAGGTTACGCGACAGAGAGCAGTGCCTGCTAGCAAAGCTAACAGTATCGGTTTGGTGTGAGGCCTAGTCCGTTAGCCACAAAGCTAAACGCTAGCAGCATTAGCCTGCACACACTGCCGCCGAGATCTCCACAAATAACTTCAAACATACATTAAAAAATGTACTTATAACAAATTCAAAGCATTCTTGTGAGCGTTTACGTACCAGATTGTTCCATGAAATTTTGTTTGCAGAAAAATTTCTCTCAACTTTTGAAGTTATCTGTTCAACAACATGTGGCCGCGGTACCGAGCGCTCATGCTACACTTCCTCACACCACAGCGCAGCTACACAAGGGCAAGACCGTCCCGCGCATGCGCACTGCGCCTGCAGCTGCTGAATGGGCGGGTAAGCTGACCAGGTGCCAATGTGTTGGCTTCTTTTTGGGCCTGTTTTGAACTTAAAGAAAAGTGTGTTTTACCTCATTATCTGCTGATTAACAGCTGGAAAATGGTCGAATTTATCAAAGTAATATTTTTTATGATACACATGATATTCCTTTCCATATCCAACTAAGAAAACACTATAAAGTTTTCTAAACAAGGCCTCAAAAATAATCTCCCATTAGTAAGAAAAGGCAAACAAAAATCTCACACGTGTCATTCTTTAACAAAACTCTCCAAGAAATCAGCTCCTCACTCTAGGTTATATAAGTGGATCTTTATGTTTGTTTTAAGGATTATTATACACGTCACACTACTTTACCTACACACTTGAGCTAGGAAAGCAGTAGTAGCAGTTACACCACCACATTTTCAAGTCATGATGTATAATTTACTAATAATCTGTTGTCATATATTGTCTTAATATATGTCATATATTGTGGATTCGTGCACACACGCACACCAGCACCAAATACAAATTCCACCAAAGTTATTGGGTGGCAAATAAGAATGCTGAAACATATGCTCAGCAAAAAGCTTTATTTAAGCTAAAAACCTGAGATAGATTAAAAAAATGCAGTTGGTTTATAAACCGTGAACACTACCTTAAGCACTTTAGGTTTGTATTAACAGTGATTGAGTTGACCTGAAATGTAGCAAAATTCTTGCGTAATCATAAGTTTGTCATGCAAATTACAGTAGATGTGTGTATCTGAGGCTACTAGATAAAAGGGTGCCTGAAGTGGTCTGAGCTAAAAAGTTTGTATAGATAAGATAATCAAAGAAGGCACAGGGTTAAAAAAAAAACAAAAAAAAACCATGAAAACCATCAGCAAAAGTGTACATGTTATTGATTTCAGCTGACTGTCACTCGGGAGTTGTTGTAGGTGTTCTTCAAGACAGTGCGAGACTATCAGTGCATGTTACACTAGACAACCAACAGAAACCCAAGCAGACGCTGGAAGAACATGCAAAGCTCCACACACACAGCAACCCCAGCTCAGGATCGAACCGCAGACCCTACAGCTGTGAAGCCTTGAGCTACATGGTGTGCAGTTATAATCAGGTTAATCTGTTAAGAAACCTTTTAAAACCTGTCTTTTATTTTAAAATTAATATTGGCCAAAATTACAGTTCCCTTACCAGCCTAAAATTCTACTATTTTTCGTAATTGCATAAGAGATATACTGCAGAGATATAATTTAAACACACACACACACACACACACACACACAATGTGGAGTCAACTGACAAACTGATGGTAATTGTTTATCTACTATATTTATTTATTGTTTGTTTTCCCCCATTCCTGTTTTTTAAACACTTTATATCAACACTTTATATTACAGTTGTTTTTTATCTGTATTACTATTATATATTAATAACTTGTATGGTAATTTTATTACAATTACTTGTAGGTTCATTTGTTGGCCCACAATGGAGCAGATATTATAATGTGTAAAAGAACAGAAAGCGTTTACATTTTTCGCATAAGATGTTCCTGGTGAGCATAGACCTGCATTCAGATAATTTTTAAAAATATACTTGTTACGAGTTTAAAGTTACAATAAAAAAAGAGGCTTTAATTCGCCGACTGTTCGAAGCATTATTTAAAATCGGTATGACGTCACGGAGCCCCGCCCCCTAACGTAAAATGACGCCACCGAGCTGGTTTCCTCTGGTAGGCTGTAGGTCTGTGATATAGCTTCGTAAACCAACCACGTGATTATAAAATCGTGTAATATATTTCTTGTACACGTTTAAGACTTGAATAGCCTTCCAGGACAGTCTGAAATAAGGTGGAAGCCACGGTGCTTTACAGTGAATGGCGTCCATTTCATTCAACCACAGATAGACTTGTGCTCGAGCCTCTCAGCGCGCGAGCGCTAAATGGCGTAGCGCACGAGCGCTTCAGAGGAAGTGGCGGGTGAAGCAGGTCCGCACCTTTTCCGGTAACACAGCGCGGCTGAGGGACTGAAGCGAGCGACTGGAGGGGGAGACAAGAGAAAAGGGGATAGCGGAGTTGGGGGAGTCCGCCGTGTTTGGAAGGTAATATGATTTTTCCTCCACTCCGAATGGCGGTTTTGTAATTTCCACAGCGGTTTATGTGTATCGCGAAAGTAGGCGACGGAGCGGCCGATTAAAGTTGTGCTCTGTCCCTGTTTGTTACCCCTCCCTTTTCTCAACGGCTCTTGTGTTTCAGGGAGAGAAGACACGGAGAGCGGAAACTCGGATGAATCAATGACCTTTGGAGTTTTTTTAGTTTTCTCCTCGGCTGGTTGTTCGGCTTCCAGTTTGCTGCTACGCCATTAGGAGCACGATGGTCACCATGAACTCCTGAAGGGAATCCCGGGCGCTTAATGTGCCGAGTGGCTAAAGCGAGCGGAGAGCCGGCGCACAAGGAGGAAGTCGGGGCTGCTGTGGGCCAGCGAGTGGGCCGCTGGGTTATTTAAAGTGTAAAACACAGAGCTACAGTAGTTACAGCACTGTGCACCGGAGACAGCCGGACAGTCTGAAGAGCTAAGAAGTGGATTTTTCTGGACCTGTCTTTCAGAAGGTGTTGAGCCACCAGGACACCCAGACAGGTTCAGGAAGGCTGCTTATCCACACCCTCTGGTCTTAACTTGGTGTTCCAGTATCTTTCATTCCTCTAAAGTATGCAGATTGATCTAGCTCAGAAGAAGTTCTCCTCTGTCTCATAGAAGAGCCATACTTTTTGTTGCAAAGCAATAGTTTTGCAGTCTGTTACAGTATCTAAGAATTGTGGTGTTACACCTGAAGTATTACAGCAGCACATAACCTAACCAAAGGTACGTTACCAAAAATCCTAGATCTTTTCCTCCTTAATAAACATAATATATGCACAACCAACAAGATGGGGAAAATGCTTTCAAAGATCTTTGGAAACAAGGAGATGAGAATATTGATGCTTGGACTTGACGCGGCCGGTAAGACAACCATCCTTTACAAACTCAAACTGGGACAGTCGGTCACCACCATTCCAACCGTGGGCTTCAACGTGGAAACCGTCACATATAAGAATGTGAAGTTTAACGTGTGGGACGTGGGAGGTCAGGACAAGATCCGACCGCTTTGGCGGCACTACTACACAGGCACACAGGGGCTCATCTTTGTGGTGGACTGCGCTGACAGAGATCGCATCGACGAGGCCAGACAGGAGCTGCACCGCATCATCAATGACCGCGAGATGAGGGACGCCATCATCTTAATATTTGCCAACAAGCAAGATCTGCCGGACGCAATGAAGCCACATGAGATCCAAGAGAAGCTTGGCTTGACCCGCATCCGAGACAGGAATTGGTATGTGCAGCCTTCGTGCGCTACCACAGGTGACGGACTATATGAGGGCCTGACCTGGCTCACTTCAAATTACAAATCTTAATGCACTGCTCAGTTGGACTGGCCAGTGCAAGAGAAATAGATAGATTAAAAAAATGAGCAAGAAAAGTTAAATGAGAAAGAAAAATATAAAATGGAAGCATTTAACAAATAATTCCTCTTGCAAATATTGGCAAAAAGAAGTTTGCGCATAATCCTGTTTCTGTTGATTTTGATCATGCCCTGTAACAGTTTTCTTTTATATTATGTACTGATCCTTTTGGCTGGCTCTTAAGTTCGCTTTTGGCACTATTAGAATTATATTACATTCAAATGCAACTTATTGTCTTTCAATATTACATAAAGTGTTTTTTTGTTTTTTTTTTTGGAAGTATGGAGATGTAGATTTCTTTTGCTCTCATTAAGATTTCTTTTTAGTCACTGCAATATTTTTTTTTTTTTTTTTTTTTTTTTGGATCCCTGATCATCTTTTGTTTTAACCACATCACCATTCTTATGTTGGTACTCTGCTTGCATTTTGCATTCACAGAAGCCAGATTTTGCCCATGAATGTAATGGGAGTGTTACCACTCACACACTCCAAGGTTTCTTTCTTTCCAGACATGTTATCTGTCCCAGAATGGCGTCATAACTGCAGTTTGTTCATTTGTCTTCAAATGACATCATGTCACAATTTGTCATCATGTCTCAAGAATCCAGAAATGTAAAGCGTCTCTTTGAGTGCAAGGAGTTCAAATAGGAAAATAATGTTATAGTTGGGACAGTTTTGGCATAAAAACCTGTGGATACATGATATCATGTTTTCCCTCATTTGTGACACTGGCTTTTTTTTTTTTTTTTTTTTTTTTTTTGAGGGGGTGGAGCCTCAATTGTAAATGAGTATTAAAATTGTTTGGCTTTTTTTTTTCTTGGGAAGCACAAACAAAACGTGTTTCACAAGAGATGAGCCAACATGAATGAGAGCTGGGCAGAAATTACAGAGGGAGAGATGCATGTAATGGTGTCAGTGAGGGAACAAGTACAAGGGCCATTTGCTGAAGTGAGCAATTCCTGATTTCTGTTCTGACCTTGTACCCCAAAAAGTGTTTACTAAACCTGCTACCTTTTAGTTACCTGGATCTTTCATGGTGCTCTGGATTCTGATCTGCAAATACAATAACCAACAGCTGCACGCTGCAGTCAGAGAAGCCGATTTTTGTTTTAATAAATTACAATAAATGCTTTGTTGTATTATTTAGAGCAATTTGTTATGCCGAAGAAAAAAATAAAAAAAATAATCATATTCCAGTTCAACAATGAAAGTGCACCTTCTTGAAATCGTCAGTATAGAATAGAAGTTGATTTATTTATTTATTTTTTTCCTTTCGTAGACAACATTCCCAGAAGCAGTTCAAGTAAAGTGAGAAGAAAATGGTTTCAGTATTAGGTCAGTCTTAGCCTGTTTTAATTCAGTGAGTTCTTCTGTTGTACCTTGTGGAAGGATTGTTTAATCGTAACCTCAGAATTCTATATACAGCATGATGATCTCTTGCTTGGTTTAGCACATTAAACAAAACCCAAAGTTCCTCAGTTCAGCTGTTAAGCAGTTGCATCATTCCTTTCTTAATGATATTCACACGTACTAATATCTCAATTTTCCGGGTTTGATTTCAAAGCCTTTTTACACCACAAGATGAAAATTTCATGAATGACTTCAGGTGTATTTAACTTCATCAATTGCTTAATATTTCCACTGAAAAATGTCGTATATAAAGTTAGATATTTTAGGATTCTAAAATGTTGTAATAATCCTGAATCATAGTTTACCCCCCAAAACAGTTCATTAATGTGTATTAACCAAGTTTAAATCTCATTGTTAGGGATCAGAAAGAGCTAACTATATCCATCTACATAAATATGTATTGACAAGATACCTGAAAATATGACATACTTTTTGTCTTGATGTCTAGACCATGTTTACTGTGTTCTTAGATGATTCATTATTTCCGGTGATCAGACCAAAGATATGCTTTTCTTTCAATTTTGATAGCTTTATCCAGTTGTTAGTCATGCACCTGACAGTAGAAATGTGGAATGCTCCTATAAACCTTTTATGTTTAATAGTAAACTGCTCAGACCAGTTTGAGAGCGACTAGAAGAAGAACTGTGAATACTAGATGACCTCATCCTCTAAATGTAGGAACGGCTGAATGAAGTCATAAGAGCTTTCATGTCTATATTAACTGCTCATGGTGTAGTTAAAATTTAAGATTTAACTTTCAGCCAACCTACTGTTATTAAAGGAGTGTGATGTGACACAATAACATGAAATACCCAGGTCTGTAGTGTTTATTGGATTATGCTAGTTTCTGTACTAGTGACCTCACAGTCTACGATCTAATACTGTAATAAGGGAATGTCAAGCCAAAGCTGCAAATCACTGAACATATTTGTCAAGTGGAGGTTGCGGTGGAGTTTGACCTGTTGCTGTGTTGAAAGAGCTGTGCCAGCCAGATTACAACCGAGATGAAGGACACTCAGCCAAAGTTGGGTTAATAAATTCCTAAACAAATCAAATAAGCATCTGTTACCCCAAATGTGAACAAGGGCATTCCATATGCACATATATACTTCTGAGCTCTGTGCTATATTGTTAGTGTTTAAAATGAAACAGGGATGTTTGTGCATAAAGCTAAAAGGTAACATGAATATCTAAGGCACACTTTTATCCGTCTTTGCACTCAGAAGTTCTGTGTTGTTATTAAGTGGTTGCTTTTGTCCAAGGTCATTTTTAGGCCACTTTGAGAACCTCACTTTGGTCTGTGAACCATGGCCAGGGGATCCATGTTGTTGTTTTTTATTATTAGAGAAATGGAAATCACTATCAACTCATTATCAAAGTTATTATATGTATTATTAAGTTCATATAGTGATTAACCTGTATGACTGGTCTCTTGAATTGAATTGGTTGAAGCCAAAACTCAACTCAAAAACAAGTAGGATTATAAATAATGTAAACCTGGAGCTAATGTTCTGTCAGTGTAAGGTTCAGGAACAGGAAGCTATTTGGCTCTACTAAATAGACAAAATACTGTATGATGTATTGTATTTAAATACTTTTCATGCAGTAAATCTGTAGTGGCAGAGTCTGAAATTTTACAGTTAAAGGGGTCCCTGGCTACAAAAAAGTTTGAGAACCCCTGCTTTGAGCGATATTTTCGCTTTAGTAATGTAGTAATTAAGCTTTGGGCAGATAATAATCATCTAACCGTGGTGGTTGGTTCTCCATGGCTGGTATTTATTTACCACTATCCCGGTTGGTTAGCAGCCCTCATCAACAAATCAGATAACTGTCAAGACCCTTCCTGGGTCAACATGGTTGTTTTGGAGCAGGGAAATTACTCAAGTATGCAGGGCATATGTACTCCACGCCTTGTGCTAGAAACCACTGACCTAATTAAATATTGTTAATACTATCCACATATTTTTCAGTTCCTTACAACGATTGTTAAAAAAAAATAAAAATAAAAAATGGAAGTTACTTCTAGTACATTTCTGTATACTGTATGTGCTGCAAAGACACAAGTACTCTGTCTTTCTAGCTGTTTCTACTTGTTCAGATTGTAAAAATGATCAGCAGTTCTGTTTTACTCAGTGAGTCAGGGTGGATTTGTGTACTCTGTCAGAAGGTAAAACAATGAGGCTAAACGAGGCCTTGTTAGTTCCATGTATTGTTCACTCAGGCAGCACTTCTAGTTTTTAATCCTGTTTCATACCTGCAGAAGCAAGGCCAGAATGCTGCATATAACCCTTATAATAGAGAAAGAAAGTATAATCCAAACAATAACACTAAGAAGTCACTAAAACACAGATTATACTGTGACAAATACAACAAAACCAACTATGTGTATGATAAAGTGTTTCATTTTCTTCTGGTCATAACAACAGCCATGTTAAATTAATGTACACTCCACTTTGTTAGAAGTTACAGTACTTTCACAAAGGCATGGATCGTGTCCATAGGGAGAGGCCGGCTGTTCTTGTGACTGCTGAGTCAGATCACTGGCTTCCTACAAATCAGGTCCAGTCATTAAAGTGATTAGCCCAGGATACATTACGCAAAGTAGTAGTGCACACATTATGTCAGTTTTAACACTGTAGCTGTGTAATTCATCAGTGTAAGGCTAACCAAGAACCTAAATGTACAGCTGCTCTTTACAGAATACAGGTTCATTTGCAGTCTTCACACAGCAGTTACAATTGAAGTTACAATTTCCCACCCATCCTTCAGGCAAATCATTATTAAGAGTTCTCACTGCATATTTGACTAACTGTACACATCTGGGGTTAACGGTTGCTGAGGTGTATATATAGAGAGTCTAGGCTAAATTCATAATATAACAAATACTAGCATTTAATACATTTAACCAGTTACATTCACATTCAGTTTAAGTTATAGATCACTTTATTTCTAGATGTCATTGAGAAACCACTGACAGCCTGAACTGTTTAAACATACAAGTGACAATGCTCTTTGGACTTTGGCTAGGTATGTTGTATGATGGATGTGTGATTTTATGTTGGTTTACTGAACATATAACCAAAGTTTTCAACTGTAGTATTTCTGTGAAAGAATAGTGAAATTCACTATACTGTTTGATTAGATGACAAATTACATTAGTCAGACTTTAGCTGCATCGAGATGTCTATAGATAGTAGTGCCAAATCTGTAGTGCCAAAAAGTCTTCTGAAAGTCAGACTTTTTTTTTTTTTTTTTTACACAATATGCTTTTTCAGCACATAGCATGATAGACATTTATTTAAAAAAACTACACTAACCCTGTGCTCATTAAACAGTCTGTGGTAGAAGAATATTTATGTTCACTGCTTATTTAGAAGGACAGTCCTAGTGCCAGTGCATTGTTTCAGGTTAGTTTTACTATTTTAATTCTTGTATACCATGCTTTCTTTTATACCTGTTATCAGTCCTCTCCTCTGAAACTCAGTACACTATCTATTCATTGTACCTGTCTGGATTACCCCTAATATATTGGCCTGTAAGGGCAAAACACTTTACCACACCAAAAAACTCAACTGCATATCAGAAAACACAACAGGAAAAACCCAAAACAGAGCAGCAAAATCAGAAACACATCAACATTAACTTAAAACGGAAAGGGTAGGTCACGCGTTCAGTCACAGCACGTGTCAGTTTGAGAAACCGTGGTAAGCGGAGAGTTGGAGGATGTTCACAGTTCACAGAGGAAACATACGCCTAAATATGTCTACTGCTGCTACTGTGTTTATTTTTATCAAGGGCATTCATATGATTTTATTTTATATGCACGATCTCTGCATGGCATTAATATGAATATTTGAACACTGAAAGCCAGAGTATTCAGAAGAAAGAATTACTACTTACTAAAACAACATAAGTAAATTTGCATTTAATTATTTTAGGCTTGTGACATATATGTCACATATGTGAGATTAGATATGCCGTGTCTAATCAGCAATGAATATGTGATATTCAGTAAGGACCTATGCTTTCTGTTTTGAGTTAATATTGATAGATTGTGCTGTTGTGTTTTTGGTTTTGTTGCTGCGTTTTCTAATGTGCTGTTATGTTTCTCAATTTGTTCACAGTTTGTTGTTGCATTTTTGGTTTGTTAATGTGTTTTACACTTAAGGCCCAGCACCCAGAAACAGTTCTAGCCTTGTTATTCATGCAAACAATTACAAGGCCTTCAGGGCTTTGTGTCTGATGACAGTTTACTTTGTCAGTATGTGTGCTCAGTGGATAGGAGGGTGAAACATGTGATAGATACAGGAAATGATGTCAACTGCTTTGCTTTTCAAAGGAACGATTATCAGTGCTATTATCCAGTATGACAGAAGGTGATGTGCAGCATGAATCCAGCAGGACACATGGTCAGGCTGGAGCTGTGACAGATGGGACCATTGTTGACACGCACACTGTCTTAGGGCCAAAAGTTCAAGCCTGGGGAATCATTATGAATGTGATGAATAGGGGATTCATTTTGTTTAACAGATCATGACAATAAGTGCTCAAGCAGACAAAGGTTATATCTCTTTTATTCAATGTGCTAACTAAAGTAGGATAACTAGTGTAGGAGGGTTTGTGAACATGTTAGACCTATTCATATGCAAACAAAAACAGTACAATCTAGATTCCTAAAGGTTTTGTTTTTGCTTTAACCTGATGAGATAGAAATAATAGAATTCTTTAATATAGCACCAGTTCTTTATATGTTCAAAATATGTTCTTAAGACCGCTATTGGTGTGAAGGAAATTGAGCATGTCACCAGTTGTAGTGGGTCTTGGCAGCCGGGATCAGGCACATACTCTGGTAACTGCTGGACTAAGACAACTTTGGTATGGCTAAACTTACACTCCTCCTCCTCCAAACAGGACTGATCACTTACAACACAGTGGTTTCAGGTTCCACCCTGTGCCACAGTAAGTTTTTTTTTTCAAGGCAGACTGTGTGGATCTAGGACAGAGAAGATCAAGCCATGAAAGGAGAGGCAGTGTTGTTTTGCAGAGGCGAGCTAATTTTAATATTTTAACATCCTGCTTTGTAAAGCTAAACATGTTTAGCAATAAATTAGAAGATATTTTATTGTTCAGATTTCCTACCTTTTGATCTATTCATTTTGTAAAATACAAAGCTCTTCCAGGACAAGCTCAATTCAGGGTGCAAAATAAAATACAAATGATGCTTTAATAATTCCCCTGATGGAATTTCCAGTCTAATCCAATATCATGTGTGTGTCAAACAATGCCTTTTTCAAAAGAGTTATGAGTAATAAAATTATCTCACCTGGAAAAACTGGTGGTAGGAGCAGTTTTTTTGGAGCAATATACAGACAGTTGACAAATTAAAGGAAAAACGGTGCCTCTGTTATGCTGTAAGCATTTTGCTGCCATGGTTTGAGTCCACTTGTCTCCTTAGAGGGAAAGTTCACTGCAAATGAATACAGAGTTATTCTGGCTGATCAACTTTATTTTATGATGAACCATTTCTAGCCTGATGGGTATGGTCTCATCTAGAGTGACAATGTTCTCATCTACAGGGCATGAGGATTCACTGAATGGTATGATGAGTATGGAAATGATATAAATCATATAACAGATCTCAGCATGAACAGCTGGGAGATTTCAGAAGTGTTAGATGGCACTCTGCATCACCATCATCAAAACTGAGGAAATATATTTTGGAAGAATGATGTTCATCCATCCAGTACAGTTCCAGTACAGTTCACATGTCTTTAAGTGTGAAGCTGAGTGGAGAATGAAGGGATGTGTTGAGATCTGCAGGGGTTACTGGTCTGGGAAACAGGAAACAGGAAAATTCTGCCAGAAATTCTTTATCCATCAGGAAATACCAAATAACTGTTATATCATTTTAAATTCACACATTCTAAAATAGAGCTTTTATAAAACACTTTATTTTATGTATTTATTAACAGTACAACCCTGACCTTTACAGTGTGTTAAATACCAAAACTGAAGGGAAAAAAATTGCATCCAATGTTTCCTCTGAAGTAGGAAGCTGACCCACTGGGTCATGCAGTCTGGTCTGTTTCTCCTGTTTTTGTGCTGACTGATGGATGGCTTCTCAGCAGGAGCACAAACTTAACTTAAAGCCTGCACAATGTTGCACACATCAAGCAAAAAATCTCCTGCAGTGGACTGCAACAAAATAACTATTCTTCTGGTTTGCATAAACATTTTATACCAGGCCATAGTTACATTATGACTGCCAAGTCAGATACAGTATTTATTTCATTATATTATATCACTGCTAAGCCTCCATAGCTACCGAACATGTACTCTAATGTGGTCATCTGTTTTAATAATATATTGACCCAAAATACAACTATTTCTATGCATAATATCAGAATTCATTGCGTACCTGCATACTTAGTTGTATTGGTTCATAATAAATCTATTCTCTGACTAAAAAATATATGCATTTTTAAAAATATGGAAGCAAGCACCATCATTAATAATCACTGCAAGCAACTGTAACAGTACAATAAAGATTGCATCTGTGGTTTGCTCTTCTGAAAGTGTAGCTGCTTATTACTGCACAGGATTATTATTATTATTAATAATAATAATAATAATAATAATAATAATAAATTCCATTTGTTATTTATTTAATTCATTTAATTCAATCCATTCATTTAAATGCCATTATTATTATTATTATTATTATTATTATTATTAATATTAACATTAATATTAATATTAATATTAATATTAATATTAATATTAATAGTATATTGTGGGCCCCTTTCTACACTAATAAATGTAGTTAACTTCCTGAAAGATGTTCATGTATGTAAGCCTCAGATGGTTTATCTCGTACATCTGATCTGATGTTCCTGCCTCTGCCAGTTCTCTAAGCCAATTTTATTCTAGCACCATCAGCTAGCTATTATTAGTTGTTGTTTTTTTCTGATAGGACTTGATAGCTAGTCAGATTACTACTTGCTTTCTGACTTATAGCAATACACATTGATTTTGCAATATATTATTAGCTAGTGATGCTCCTTCAATTTACTCGGGTTTGGCATCTAGTTATAGCTAAATTGCATCAGATTTTAGATAACCTCATTTGTCACCACCAACTTTATCTATAACCAGCTAAATATAAATTCAAGACTAATTTTAGCAGTTAAAATAATGGAATTAAAATACAAGCTTGCTAAACAGATACACACAAGCTCACTGCTAAGACTGCTGAGGGTTTGAGAAGACAAATGTAGCTAAAGTTAGCTATCAAAAGCTTCCTCAGGTCAGAACCCAGCTGTCTCCCTACAACAAAAGAAAAAGGGACACTTTTTTGAGGACGACAACATACAGATTCTGGGAAGGACTCCACTCCTGGTAAATAAGCCATGCCTCCTCGCTATCATATGAGTGGTGTGGACATTAGGCAAAGCTGCATGTGCTAAACATGTGCTGAAGTTGATAAAACAGGAAAAATATGAAGATGAAAAATAAAAAGTGAGAGTAAATGATAAAAGAAGGCATGAGAGTCTTATTAATGCATTGTCTGGAAGGTGGGCCAGTGGCGCAGTGGGTAGCATTGCTGCATCACAGCTCCAGGCTCCTGGGTTTGATCCTACATTCATGTTCCTCTGTGTGGAGTTTCTGTGCATGTTCTCCAAGTGTTTGTGTGGGTTTCCTCTGGGTTCTCTGGTTTCCTCCCATTGTCCAGAAACATGCAGTTAGGTGGACTGGCTACGCTACATTGCCCCTAGGTGTGAATGAGTGTGTATGTGCATGGCGCACTGCTATAAACTGGCTTCCCATCTGCGGTACTGTTATTGGCTCCAGATCTGCTGCAAACATAACCAGGATAAAGCGGTTACAATATGTGAATGCATGAATTGTATTGACTGTTTGAGACTTTAGAAAATAATAACAGATTTTATTTTGTAAGTCAATCTATAGTCAATTTTTGTATTCATTTAAAACTCTTTAATAAACCTGTTAATGACTTTAGTTGTTTTTGGGGATTCCATACATACATGTCTAATGTTAATCATAGTTAATCATAGTCTTGTTCATATAATAAATCTGTTCATATTCTGTGTTCTGTGGACATATTTTATTCTTTTGCTGAAGCTACATTACGTAATATAGCCTAGTACTAGGAAAATTGCTAACCATCATGTGTTCTTAGAACCAGACAACAAAAAGCCTGTATTCCCTGTACTGGATATTTTAGAGGTTTCACATGTTTAACCTCGTGAATATTAAAAGTTTAATGAGCTGAAGAGCTGTGTTGTGCTGGGAACAAGGGAAACACCTCAAACTGTGCAGTGCATGGGGACACCACTGCCAGGAAATAGTGCTATTAGTGCACACTGAACGTCAACGTGGCCACTGAAAGCTGTGTCAGAGTGTGCGCCTCCCTGTGGATAAGCTGCTTTTTGTGCAATGTGCAAATGCAGGATTTCCTGTGATATGCAGCGCTGATGCAATATGAGATCAGACTAGACAATCAAAGTGGCTGGATCGGTTATACACGACATAGACAATCATATTTCACAGCAGTGCAAATGACTCTGACCTTAGCCTATACTGAGATCTAATTCAGTTTCTATCTAAGATGTCTATTTCTCTATTCTATGAATGGACCATGCTCTCTTTCAACTTACTCGCGCGCTCACCCCTGAAATCAGAGGTATAACAGTCCTGTTATAACGTTTTCACTTGGCATAAAGTCTTACAATTAATGATCGACACTCTTTTAATAGTGTGAGAGATTGACATTTCTGTAAGTGTAAGCAGGGATTTATCACATAGTACTCTGTAGCGTACTATCGCACACTGACGTAATGTTAAAGGCGAGCTTCGCTCTGAGATCGTACCATTCATGCTACTTCCGAGGGGTGAAACGCGATCAAAGAAATGCTTTAATAAATCCACTGGAGAGCTTTGTCTTTAAGTATGGTGTGTATGGTGATTATTAGACTTTATATTTTCTATGTTCAGGTGCAACAATGGCTTAAAAAGAGGTTAAATGTTTTCAGAAGTAATACCAAGTGTTTAGTGCTCCTCTGAAAATCATGGTACGCGCCACTCTGCCGCGAGCCTTTTTTCCATCCTCCACCAGTTCGGACTGTTCGTATCGAGCTGCCCCAGGTCTTCCGTTCATTAACACAACAGAGATGTGTCTAAGGAACCCAACCTACTATTTTTGGAACTGTTAAAACCGAGGCCTATCAGTCAGCACTCTAGTTATTACTGAAGTTACTTGTTCCAGGCTTTCGTGAGCAGGAAAGAGTGCGAAAAGCGACGTTAGCTTCAGTCCCATGTTGTCGCCGAATCAGAACGAACATGCCCGCTCCAAAGATCCGGTGAAATACGGCGAACTGGTCATCCTCGGGTGAGTAACGGGATGTTAGCTAGTGGAAAGGCAGCACATGGGCACTTCACCCTCTTTTTACCCTCTCTGGCCTTTGACATGGTCGTATTTCCAACACGTTTTAGCTATTACAGTTCCCAGGAGCAGGTAGTCATGGGTTTAACCAACAGTGTGTTCAGCAAAAGTAGCCTAGTAACAGTAACTGTACTGTCACAGTGTAACGTCAAGTGTTTACCAACTACAGTTACTCTAACCTACCATAATAAAACCTCGTGTGTATTATGTATCATGTATTAATATTATAATGTAATAAGTAACGAACATATGCACTATAGTAAATGTATCCGAAGATCAGGGTTAAATATGTAATGCACAGTTTCTGCACCATAGTAAGATCATGTTAGTATCCTGAGTAAAGCCATGAAAAAAGCACCACATTGAAATTACTGTTATTACAGTTATTACGGTATCATACACTGTAATAAAATTGGCTGCAACTTTTACAGTACTTTACTGGCAGCAGATTTGCCAATAAAGTACTGTAATATTTTCAATAAACATCTATAAAACATATGTACAGTAAAGCACTGTAATATTTTACATAGTATATAATAACACATAATGTATAATAACAGTACATTTGCTCATCTGGTTGGAAAAAAAAGACTATTACAGTTAATGCCGGATACAGGATACTGAGCTGAAGGTTAAGGTCTTACTCATTAACCCAATCACGGCAGTTTGGCAATGCTGGGATTTGAACACACAACCGTCTGATGTGTTACTCAAAGACTTTACCACTGAGCCACCACAACTAGTTCAATGCAATCTTTAGTGTGAGTTATTTCAGCGGTGGAAGTGGTCGAATCAGTGCAAGCTAGTTGAGCTAGTTGTGGTGACTGAGTGGTTAAGGTTTGAGTAACACATCAGAAGGTTGTGTGTTGAAATCCCAGCACACGGCAGCCAAACTTCCATGGTTGGGTCCTTGAGTAAGACCCTTAACCTTCTGCTCAGGTGTATCCAGCATCAGTTGCAAGTTGCTTTAAAAAAAAAGCATCAGCCAAATGAGCAAATGTGCTGGATTATGTGTTATTTTATGCTATATAAGATATTACAGTACTTTAGTGTAAATATGTTTTACAGTTGTTTACTGTAGATTTTACAGTACTTTACTGGCAAACCGCTGCCAGTAAACTACTGTACAATTTACAGCCAATTTTTTTTACAGTGTAGTAAAACTCAATAACTTCAATTCATTCCAATTTTATTTATATAGCAGTTTTAACAATGTACATTGTCACAAAGCAGCTTAAGAGCGGTTCAGATGTAGACCTAGATCCCTATCAAACAAGGGACAGTGACAAGGAAAAACTCCTTTAGAAGACATGAGGAAGAAACCTTGAAAGGACCCACACTTAAAAGGGAACCGATCCTCTTTTGGGTGACTCTGGAGTGTGGGACTGTAAACCATTACTCTTCTGCTTTAGTACTGTTTATAAATAATGATAAAATCATACAGCAAAACCATAGCAGACCAAAGGTTTTCTGAATCCAATCCAGTTATGCCTCAAGTTAACACAGATAGCAGAAAAAACATGGTTTCACTGTAATCAAAACGTGTGGACATGAATGGAAGACAAGGCTAAAACTGTCCCTTACTTGTAAATTGAAAACCTGCTATGGCTTTGGGGCAATGTACAGTTTTAATACCTCCTGAAGTTATGCTTTAGTTGATATATATTAGTTAAATATTAATCTTACTGAAACTGTAATGATTTATAACTTCCAGTGTTCTGTCTGTGGAAGACTGAGCTAAATTTAGGAACAACAAGTGAACAACACTGTGTATGAAATAATATGTTGTACATCCTATCTAGCGCAATATATATATATAAAAAAGATGTTTTGGGATTGAGTCTGTCTCCTGTTGGTGTTAGCAGACTCCATGGGTGGCACTGCAAATTAGTGGGTCTTTTTGCCAGGTCTGTCACGATGTGATACTGTAAACAATGGGAAAATGAAGCCATGTGTGTTGTTTCAAGTTGTTTAATTACAGTTATGGCTGCTCTGAGCAGTTTGTGATAAGCCATGCACGCAATGATTGTAATATGTATTTATGTGCTTGAAATACTGTGCATATTGCGTTTGGTATTTGATAGCCATGTTATAAAAAACATGTATTTACACAGCCTACTAATTACCTGCAAATAAGTGTTCAAATCGATTAGTGCAGTGGGGAAGGATGCTAGTGCAGTTTCTTTATGTAAATGCTTAACACATTTGTTCTTATCTGGTTTTCTACTGACAAAAAAAGCCCTAAGACCATATTGCGACTGCTATGCATTGATATTTGAAGGTATTTGAAATATTGGTAAATTCTCAGTCCTATTTAAAAGAGCGTTTGAGGTAAAAATGGAGGGTAAAAAATGCGGCTCATTATGTAGCTATTTTTAGGTAACATTTTCCACACAGGAACAGGGAATACCACATTCAGTAAACAGGAAACCATAAAACCCTGTCCATCCAGACAGGAACGTAATGAAATCGGATCTCATAATTATTGTTTATTTTGACATTTTAATCTCTCAGATTCCTTCAGTGTCCAGAATTATATTCTTTACAATATACCTTTCCTAGTAGTTTCTCTAGAGCTACTGAATCATTAATTGTAGTTACTAAATAATGCTTTAAGATGAATAATTGTATAATAAAGCTAGGCAGTTTAAGCAGTTAATAGAGTAACAGGTTAATAGATTGTTTTGATTCTTAAATTTATTCATATGAAGAAATAAAAATCATTAACTACTTTAACTAAAGGCTGTTTTACACTCTGCTCTCACAGACAAAAATCACCAATCGTGAAAGAATTCCTTGGTTGTGAGTTAAACTGGTGGTCTTACATCAATTATTATAAAGCAGTTAGTTCCAGTCCACTAATTTGATTGGACAAGCAGAGATCCAATAATGCTGATATTTAATATAACAGCACTGAGACATTTCACTGTTTGTGTCACTCCACTTGTCTGTGTTCGACACATAAAATTGCAATTTTAGCAACGGTTCGTTGAAACCGTTACTACACTTGCTATGGGCTGTCAGTCAGTCTGTGCGTTACATGGCAACTGTGGCTTGTTTGAGAACTATTTTCATTGACAAAAATAAACAAAATATTTGGCCATATTGTGTCAAATGTCAGTTACTCGATATTAATTTCTTGTTTATACAGTAGAACTGTTCTATAAAAGCAACATCACACTCACAATCATGCCGTTGTACTGAATATCAGCAGGGCTGTGAATCCCTGCGGCCTTGTGCTGATATTCAGTAAAACAGCACTCTTACTCATGAAATATTGCTTAATTATACAACAGTTAGTTCCGGTCCACTAATTTGATTGGATAAGCAGCTTTCCTAGAGTACTGTTATGCTAAATATCGGCATGGCTGTGACTACCTGCGGCCAAATCACAGCTCTGCTGATATTCAGTACAACAGCACACTTACTCATGTGATATTGCTTAAATATGGTCTTTGGCAGCTGATTTAGCACCTTTCACAGAGAGAACATGCAAAACTCCATACAGACAGTGACCCAAAGTAAGGTTTGAACGGTGGACCCTGGAGCTGTGAGGCGGCCATGCCAGCTGCGTCTTCACTGTGCTGCATTATTATCAGAATGTCATCACTTTATCACATCTTATTAGTGTAATATGTCTTGCAGCACACGTCTGCCAAAGAACTTTATCATGTAAAGTTTGTCATTATCATGTACAGTGTGACATTCAATAAACATGTAAGACCCCTGTTATAACACAGAGTAAAACAGCCTTAACATTGCATCTTCCTCAATCCTTAATGCCCTCACCTATAGGTGAGAGTGACTGCAGCCTACTAATAATAAGTTAAAAATACCCCAATATGTTCTGGTTTTTTTTATATAATAATTTGAATCAGTTTTAACATGTTTGTAGTGAACAAACATAATTTGCTTCTCATTGTGTAAATCAACTCTCAGCTGATGGCACTTTTCAGAATTTTGAGTCACATTTTTAAGGCTCGATAAAACTCTCCCATGCTTCTCCTCTGTTCTGAATGCTTTCATGTAGCAAAGTGTCCATGAATTAGCCCAAATCAGAAGTAGTCTATACAAAACTAGCTATCGGGGTGGAATGAGAGAACTTGTATTTTAAAGACCGTTGTAAAGAATACATTATGGCTACACTATAAATGAAATACTCGGAAAAGGTAGATAATTTAGTTGGTGTAGGTGGTCTTTTGATTTGTTCATGTAACTTCATGTAATTTCAAGTTCAAGTCGTAATGTGAGCGTGATCAACTTTGCACAGGATACAGAGAGCTGGAGTGTCACGTTCTGATCATCACATTCTGATCACGCCATCTTCATTTCTCCTGTTTCAGGACCACAAACGACCTGCTGTGTTCAAACTAAATAATAAATCAAGACTGAGTCAAACTCTAGGCTTGATCGAGTCATATAGCAGGACGTGTTCAGACAGTGCTGTGACACAGAAATCAAAATGAATCATTATTTGGCTGATCAATTGCACTGCATGAGAGATTTGTGTTTGAGTACAATGTAAACAGTCATGTATTTTGCACACCGCAATAGAACTGCATGAAACCAAACAGTATTCAGTGTTATTCCATATTATGTAACAAATTAATTGTAATATTACAGTGGCAAGCCTTTTGTTGGGACGTTTACCCAGAATTGAAGTTTAAGCAGGTGATTTCATTATAGCTTGGGGTAATAAAATGTATATTGCATTAGGAAAGTTTATGTAGCAGACGTGCAGAGGGAGAAGTCTTTGTCATTCGGCTGAATCGCTTCTACCAACACATTTGTTATGGATTGTACATAAAGATTTGTTCATGAATCGTACATGACTTTGTACTAGGTCTGTTTATGTTGGCTTTTACTGTAGTAATTATTTGTATAATTATTTGTGCATGACTAACGATATTTCACTTAATATCTAATAATACACAAGTCTTTTAGGCCAGCATGAAAATACAGGAGGAGAGGTGTTTGAATATTTCATTGTGTGTGTGTGTGTATGTGTGTGTGTGTGTATGTATGTGTGTGCGCGTGCGTGTGTGTGTGTATGAGGGTGTGGGTGTGCATGTGCGCATGTGCACTCACACGAACACTGGTTCTGCTGTGCTGCTCTTCTGTCTCTGCTGTCTCACTGTGCAGTGCTGAACTGGCACATTGACCAGTCTGGACACGGTCAATGCTTTTGCACCACTGCAAGCAGTGCAGACATTTTACAAAGCCGATTCACAAATGTGGCCAATATCCATACAGTAAACTACAAAATCAGGTGTGTATATAGACCTCTTCCAATGAAAAATGAGTATGAATTTAAATTCATACAGAAAGTGCTAACCCAGCCCCTAACCTGAACTTTAATGTGTTTAACTTTTCATACAAAATGAGTTTGTGTGAGACCATGTTACAAAGCTAGAGGCCTGCATGGAAACCTTTTCAAACATCCAAATCTGACTTGCTATTTAGTCTAGATTCATTATTAACTAGACACAACCCTGCTTGTCATAACTACCTGAAATATACAGTAAACACATGTCAGAGCTCATAGGACAGGGTTGTGATTGCCTTTAGGGCTGCTGAAATACAAACCGGACGAACGTCTCTGCAGTTTCCAATGCTTCGCTTCAGTTGTGCTGTTTGTCACTGATAGCTGCTGAAAGAACAAAAGAGCCTTTCTATGGCAGCAGCAAACTGGAGGCTGCAGAGACTAAATGCCAAACTGAGTTAGTGTGCCTGAAGCATTCAGATGCCTCTGAGAACCAGAGCGTGTGGAACACCGGAGAGATCTCTTTACCTATTATGGGGCACCACGTGCATCTGAGATTATCTGAAAGCCTCTTAAGTGAAGCCTTCTCATCATGTTTTCATCCTTGCCATATAATCCAAGCACTGGAAAAGAATTCCCCTGCTTATTCTGTAAAGGCTTGGAGTCTAACCTCTGAGAACACGACTAGACCAGACACGTTTCTTCCTAATGCCATGCATGGTGGCATTCATTGTGTGGCCAGGTACCGCCTTCCAAAACCTGTTATAGCACAAATGTTTATTGTTATAGACAAATGGATAATCTTTCTGCTCCTTGGTTTCTGCCCCCCTCCTCTTGTATATGTGTGTTTCAGTGGCGTATGGGTGTTTTAGCTAGAAACCAACCTGCCAGTCAAAAGATTCAAGGAAAACGAAGGGAAATAAATGGTTCATGTTTACAGTACCTCTATGAATTTATTCCGCACATAATCAAAACCATTCATTCTGACTAAAACAAATGGTTTTGGTAACAAAACTGGGCAATATGAAGGAAAATGAGTCTGATAAATATTTCAGCAATGATTGCTGGCAGACAGAGAGAGGGAGAAAGGGAGAGAGTGTTTATCAGCACAGATGTCATAAAAATATTGATAATATAATTTCAGAAATAATGTAACGTAAAAGAGTTGTCAGTAGAAATGTCAAATGGTAAAGATTATTGGTAAAGATTTTTATTATCATGCATTTTTAGTTGATGATGTATGTATTTTTCTTATTCATCCGCAGGTACAATGGCTCCCTTCCTGGTGGAGATAAGGGGAGGAAAAGGAGTCGCTTTGCTCTGTACAGGAGGGCAAAGGCTAACGGTGTCAAGCAGAGTGCTGTGCACATCCTCAGCAACCCACAAGACAGCAAGGTGTGTAGTGTAATTTAACACGAGTAGATTCATTCCAGGTGTTTTGAGCATCCTGATGGTTATTGCACTTACCCATTTAAAATGGCTCTAATGCATTGCACTGATGTATCACTGGGGTTGTAATTAAAGAGGACGTGTGACCTTTTGTTTCAGGCGGTTAATAGCAGGGGGCAGCACAGTATCTCCTTCACGCTCTCTAGGAATCAGACTGTGGTGGTGGAATACTGTCATGATGACGACACAGATATGTTCCAGGTGAGACACTGAAAATATCCTGTAGAACATTTATTCAGTGAGCCAATACATACAGAGGCGCCAACATCTACAGTTTAGACGTAGCATTTACAAGTTTTGACCCTTTGTTATGGCGATAAGGGACACACCTTAAAACCAACATGCTGGTGATACTGACAATATCATGTGATCTGTTAGATTGTGTGCTATCAAAAAGGCTGTTTGGATCTGATTAGGAGAAAAACAGTATGCAAAAAATATATGTAGAAAACAATTTAATTTGATTATTTAATTTAATAATCATGTAATTATTTTTTGGCATCTTTACAGCATTTCCTTACATGTTCCTAGGGCCTTTGCACAGCACTGTATGCTATATCATTTATGCTGATGGTATGGAGCTGTCTCGTCCATACACTATGTAGTAAAATTCAGTTTTTTCTCTCTGCCTGCAAGGATTTTCTTGTTAGCAATGTTGGTAGGGTGCAGACTGAAATGTGAAAAGGATGAAGCTTACTGTTTCCAGGGTTAATCTTGTATTATGGTCTCAAACTTCGTTTGGTTCCCAACAATACCAAAGTTACCCAGCATACAAAATATACGTATGTTTTTCACTTGGTTGGCATTTCAGTAACAACAAAATCTGATAGCCAGTTTTCATCAAAACTTCCGGATAAGAGCAAAATGTAAATGCCATGGTGTGCAATGGACACTAACTGAAATGAAGCATTTAATAAATGGTTGTGAATGGGTCATAAGTCACTTTGTTTGTCCTTGTGTCTAGATTGGCCGTTCCACTGAGAGCCCCATAGACTTTGTGGTGACGGATACACCAGGAGGATCAAAAGAGAGTGAGGACTCTGTTGCTCCCAGCACCATCTCGCGCTTTGCCTGCAGAGTGGTGTGTGAGCGCAACCCCCCCTACACTGCCCGTATTTACGCAGCTGGCTTCGACTCCTCCAAAAACATTTTCCTCGGGGTTGGTATTCCTCAGTGGCTTTTGGAAATATTTGTGTCATTTTAAGATTTGTTTTTTTTATTATTATTATTACATAAAACTGTAGGACAACATATGGTTGTCCATCATGTTCTGCACGCTGTCAGCAGAAGGGAGTGCAGCATGACTGTCTTCCATGTGGCATTCCTGTAATGTAGTTATAATAATGGATTGCCACACTTATTGTAAGTGTTAGCAGACCCCCCTCCCCTCTTTATAATGTGTCTAGAGAGATTTCCTTTCAGAGCTAAAGTGGTCAAGAGCGTAAAATGATGAGGGTTGAGCACTGGTCTCTTGTTCCAGCTCTTGATTTGCATGAAAGCTAATGAAGAGTGTGTGTGAAAAGAAAACAAATGAAAATATGAAAAAAAACAAGAAAAAGAAAATAAATAGGAAGGATAGGGTGGACAAATCAGTAGAGACAATAGGTTTATTATGTTTACATGTCAAGGCTACTGTAAGTTGGACAGCAGACAAGTAGGCTCAGTAGGCTAGCGTTCCACCAGTTTTTTTTATCTCTTGTTCAACAACCAGAGAAAGAAAAAACTATTGACTTTTGCAAAACAAAAAGTTTTGTTTTATTTGGTTTTTATTTCATATATAAAAAAGTGCTTTACGGTGATGTGACGGATCTCGATGCTGTACCTTGCATGTATGCTACTCATTGTAAATCCCGCTGCCTTCTGCACTACACGCTTTTAATTAGCACGCGTGAAAGGCATACGGAATCAGGAACATGCAGGTATGAGAATACACTAACAAAACCAAGCAAAATAAAGTGGAGTGTAATGTTATCATATAACTCTCTTGCTAGCACTAAATGCAGTTACCTCATGGTTAAACATATTGAGAAAAAATAAAGATGCTAGGCAGTCTTGAATAATATTTTTACTTGTGATGTGAGGACAGAACTGCAGCTCATATCCGAAAGGTTGGCCAATGACTTGGTGGCTTGTGGTCGAGTGCGTAAACGGTCTAATGTGCTCCCTCAGACACTTAGAAAAGGATAACGACTATGGCCGAGTCATCCCCTACACAGGAAATGTGTGTCTTTATTAATGCATTAGCTAACTAGTTATGTTAGCTAACTTATTTTAGCTTAGTCAGTTAGGTTTTCATGCAGCCAAACATGGAACTAGGCTAGAGCTTTTCCTTGCCTGGTGGGCTTAGCTAATGAAATTATTTTTTGTCCAATTTTTTAACATGTGGTTTTGGACTTCCAGTTTCATCGTTTCTTTAATAGTTTCAGTAGAGGGCTGTTTTTAGGTCATAACTTGAATTCTCTAAACCTGGGAAAAGCTCTGACAGTCAGCAGACACCCCTTTTGAGGTTTTGAATCCTCCTCTGTGTGGAAGCAATATACACCATATGGCCAAAAGTTTGTAGACACCTGACCATCACACCCATATGTGGTTCTTCCTCAAACTGTTGCCACAAAGTTGGAAGCACAATTGTATAGGATGACTTTGTATGTTGTAGTATTACAGTTTCCCTTCACTGGAACTAAAGGGTCCAAACATGTTTCAGCATGACAATGCCACTGCACACAAAGTGAGGTCTGTAAAGACATGGTTTGCAAGGTTTGGAGTGGAAGAAGTCGCATGGCCTGCACCGAGCCCTGACCTCAACCTCACTGAACACCTTTGGGATGAACAGGAACGAAGACTGCATGCCAGACCTCCTCATCCAACATCAGTACCTGACCTCACTAATTCTCTTGTGGCTGAATGAGCACAAATCCCCACAGCCACGCTCCAAAATCTAGTGGAAAGCCTTCCCAGAAGAGTGGAGGTTATATATTATAACAGCAAAGAGGACTAAATCTAGAATGGGACGTTTAACAAGCACATATGGGTGTGATGGTCAGGCATCCACATACTTACAGTGTTTGTGTTAGGTCTAGGTTATCTCACTGGATATTATTACATTGCCTCTGTTATATGTTATGCACAATCCTTCATATATCATTTTCTTCCTGCAGGAAAAAGCAACAAAGTGGAAGAACCCGGATGGTCAGATGGATGGCCTCACAACCAACGGAGTACTGGTGATGCATCCACAAGATTTCCCAGAAGAGTCCAAGCAGGGCATGTGGAGGGAGATTTCTGTCTGTGGAAATGTCTACACTCTGAGAGAGACCAGGTCCGGCCCCATCCGAGGCCAACTGGTAAGTGATATCACTAACCATTTACTTCCCCTCTCCCACAGAAGGCCACAGAGGAAGCACATTTTTTTTTTTTTTCAGAAATACTGTAACGCCAAATTCTGAATATAAGCAAGTACATAAAGAAAAATATATGTTATGGCACCAAGTGCTTTGTTTACACCAGCAGCAGTCAAAAATGTCTAAAACAAGCTTGAGACACATTGTCTTGTGTATACTTGTTTTGGATACCATTGATAGCAAAACAGGGTTACTTAAAAGGTAAGTTTAGACATATGTCGTGATGCACAGTACCAAAAATGGAACAGCCATAAACTTTAGTTATTCATTTGTGTTTGTTTGCTTGCTTGCTTGCTTTTTTGGCTATTTCCTTTGAGGCACAGTTCATGATCCTGATATTAATCTGTGATGTCTAGCTGGCGGAGTGAGACTGGCTTTAACCAACAGACAAGGAGGCAACTTCCAAGGAACCAACTGTCTAGCCAAAACCAATGTCTGTTGCACTAACAAATTCTGAAGTCCATAAGGAAATATTATTTTGAAATACATAGTTTATCAGTGAAATAATTTTTTTTCACTATTGTAGAGACAGCTAGCACGCCAACCACATGAGAATGAGTACCTAATGTCCCTGCAAACATTCAGTATGTTCTGTTTATTGTGATTGCTAAGTTGTTAAATAATGTTTGGTCTGTATTGAAAGTTTGAAGTTAAGTGTTGAATTTTATTGAGTTTTCTCTCAAGTTGATACTTTTTTTTTTTATTACTTTAGGCTCAGGATGAAAGCAGCGCCCTGAAGGACGGCTCTCTGGTAGACCTGTGTGGTGCAACATTGCTGTGGCGCACAGCCGAAGGCCTGCTTAAAGCGCCCACTTTGCGTCACCTGGACGCACTGCGTCTGGAGCTGAATGCAGCTCGTCCACAGTGCCCAGTGGGCCTGAGCACGCTGGCGTTCCCCAGCCTACCCCGTAGTCACAGCCTGGAGGAACGCCAGCCCTGGGCGTACCTTACCTGTGGCCATGTGCACGGCCGACATGACTGGGGCCAGAAGCCTGAGCACAGCCGTGAGCGCGAGGGAGGTCCCAGCACAGGCGGCAGACGGGAGTGCCCGTTGTGCCGATCGCTAGGGCCCTACGTTCCCTTGTGGCTGGGCTGTGAGCCTGCGTTCTACGTGGACGCAGGTGCTCCCACCCATGCTTTTGTTCCCTGCGGCCACGTGTGCTCAGAGAGGACGGCAAAGTACTGGGCTGAGACATCGCTGCCACATGGGACCCACGCCTTCCAGCCCATATGCCCGTTCTGCTCCACGCCTCTGACAGGCACACCTGGCTTCACACGCCTCATCTTTCAAGGGCCTGTCGATTGACAAGTAGCCATGGGGGTACAAAGCATGATAGGAGTGCTTTCTTGGGATTGTGTTCATACTGTAGATACACATGCTGAAATCACATGCAAATCTATCGTAGCTTCCTTAGTATATGCACACACTTAACTCAGTATGTGTATTTTGCATTTGAATGCAGCCCTGAGTTAGCCTGGTGAACAACATATTTTTAATCTTGCTAGTAATGTCACCGTATTTCTTTCATGGATTCAGTCAGGCACTGACCCAGTAGAGAGCCAGATCTGCATTCCCTGATGAGTAACAGAGGTACTTCATGTTTGATGATATTTGAAGTTAATGGCTAATTGATTGAAGAAAAGCTATTGAGATCCATACTTGCTGTATTAATAACTATGGCATAACTAAAAATCATGAGCCCAGTGAAAAAGAGGTTCTTCTGGGTTTAGCTTATTTACCAACTTGCTAATTTGTGATGGTGATATACACAACCAGTGCCAGACAAAATCTATGGAACTGAAACAAATTTACAGTATTAAGTACCTCTTTAATTTACGATTGCAGTATAATACCCACCTATTGCATACTAATTACTGGGCCTCTGGATGCTTGATATAAGTTGATGGGAAGTTAGATTGCAACTCTTTGATGTTTTAGTTATTAGGATCTCAGGACAGGAAATGGGCATCTGCTGTGGAAACCTGTGACTTCTCGAAAGTTTACATCTAGCCTTTAATCTAGGGAGTAAATGTCCATGCTATTGATGGACTCCTACCTCCATCTATGACTACTTGTACTGCTTCCTCAGTGCATTATAAGTGCTTTCACTGCACTTAACACTAAAAAGGAAACACCCCTATACAACACCCATCTTAAGCAATAAGCATTCCTAGAATTAAGCTAAAGCTCAAAAGAGAGATGCAACGACTTAAGTGTGTACTACCTGATTCCATCTTATGTGTGGTGAACTCACATTTTAGTCGTTGAAGGGCTTTACCAAGTCATAAGAAATGCAGCCCTGGTGATTTTTATTTTTTAGATTGTTCTTTGTATTGGTATGATTGTTTTAGCATTTAAACGACAGTTGAAGTTGTAGCTGCAGTATACACAGTAGTAGTTTAAAAAAAAAAGTCCAGATGTAATATTTTTGTACCTGGTTGTGTTACTAAACTTTGGCCCAAGGTCAGTTTTTTATATAACAAGTGTTTCATGTATATGTATAAATATATTATTTTCATGTGCAAATATGATTTAAATCCTGGAGAGCCCACAGCAGAAAAGTATGCCTCACTGTGTCACACTCCAAAATGTCATAGGAAACCCTCAATATGGTAAACAGTATGATGAATGTACTATTCTAGGGCCTAGATAATAACTCTGCTGTTCTTGGTGCTATCATTAAATTTAAATGCTTCTTATATATTTTTATCTGAACATCACTGCACTCCTTGAAAATATTTAATTGTTTTGGTATCTTAATGTCGAATTCACCCCCTAAATTACTTCTACACATGCAGGCTTTGCACTATGCATGTCTATGATAAGATTTTCACAGGAGAAAGCTTTTAAATTGCAATTATACAGTGTTAACACAGATGCGCTCTACTTTACCTCACATGCAAGACAAGAGACCTCAACTGAACATATTTTTATATTAACAGGAAGAGATAATGTGATTGATTTTCACTTTTCTTGCTTGTCATGACTATTTACATACAACTGAATTAAATTTTGTCCTCTTTTTCTTCCCCAGGGGCATGTATGTCCTATTTGATGCATTTTGTCAATAAGCACTAATACTCCTGAGTTGATCTATCTTGTTTAGACAACTAAAAATGATATCCAGCTGTACTGTACACATCTCCTTTCTGCCAAGTTAATGCATTCCTTAGTTTTGTCACTCCTGGAGACCGAGACCAAGTTCACATCTTTGTTGTAGTATTTTAGTGTCTTGCCTATATATATAATGTATATACACATAGACATGATTCAGTGTCTTCCCGATGGCTCAGAAATGCCGTTCTGCCCCCATTCTTAACCTGCAAACAGGATCTTGTTCCTTCTGCAAGCTGATAATGGGTGATCTCAGGTTTACACAAGTCAAAGTTTACACTCATCCCAGTGTCTCTATATACTCAGTTGCCAGGGCACCATTAGCAGGGTTGGAGATATGTGTGCCTGTGTGTGTTAATATAATTCAGTGTCCACTATTTCTCACAAGGTCTTACCTCGTAGAACACAAAATCTGGGGCATATTCAAGATGAAATACTTTATAATAGTCTAGTTCACTATCTGCATTACAGTTCTGTGCTGTACCTCCAAGTCAATTTTGCCTTGCTTGAAACGCAGCATATACAAGTTGCTCGGGGAGGATATGCCCTTAAATATATAATTCCTATCCAAAATGGTATTTTGTCATTTGTCATTTATTATTTGTACTGAGTGGCCATATTTTAAAATGGTATTAATAAAACCCCAACTACATGGAATGCCAGATGTATCACTGATATAGTCTTACACTGGATGAAAGAATTCCATAAGTGTCATACATTAAAGACTGCAATCAGTGATGTTGCAAAAGTGACCAGTTTGAGTATGGTCAGTATTGTGTCCCATCTGAATGATGTGAAAAAGGCCGCACCTTGTGTTTGACCTCTGTAAACCTCACTTACAGACTAGTGGTCATGACCTATGACCTTTCCACTGTCACATACCACTGAGCAGGCCTTACTACAGCTACAAACCACACAGTGAACACAGATACACAATTACGCTTGAACCCAAGGTGCACTGACAATCCCAAGTCGAAACCTTAATAAAATATATGTTTCCAAAATTTCCTTTATTAGTTGTGTTGTCTGTTGTTTTGGTGGTAAGCTCATGTTTCTGACAAATTTGGCCAGTAGATGGCAACATCGCCATTTTTTTCACTGGAAACCACTTCAGTTCTTTTGCTAATTCACAGTCCGTCTGGCAACTTTGCATTCCTTTGGCCAAAAACAAGGACTTCTTTCTTGTCTAAATCCTTAAATACAAATTTAGCATGGAAAGCCACTAATTAAAGGAAAAATCCACTCTGAAACACAATAAAAAGGTTTATAGTGCCGTATTTGTGATATGTTCAGTGATTGGGGTGCTTGGTTGGTGCTGTATTTTAGTTATTCCCAGTTGTCTCCTGCACTGATGTCACAGGGGGACATTGCTAGGGCAGTTACAATAGCATTTAATAAGAGAAGACATTTCAGCTATGTCAAAGATAAGTGATACGGTCAGATTTTATTAGCTCCCAGAAACAAAAGAGCAAGATTTTTACTTACCATTTCTTACGTGCTGAGTAGCTCAGAAAGCTCAGTGGTGTTTTGAATGAGGTCACTGGTATTAGCATGGATGTTGAAACTTTGGAGTCCTGTGTGTTTGAGAGAGTGTCCAGATGAGTATGTGAGAGCATTGTGGGTAATGTAGAAAATCAAAGTGCCAAAGTGAAAATAGAGCAAGTTTACTTGTCAGTAGATGGTGGTGTAACAAAGAACATTGATGACTTCTTGCAGTGATGTCAAATGAGCCTGAATGGGTTTGTTGGTTATCTCTAATGATAAAATGTCCAGTGCACATTATAAGTTTAAGCTTTTTTTAGTATTTAAATATGTATTATTGAATTATAATTTAATTTGATTTGCAGTTATTTAAAAATAACTGTAGGTTTGTAGGTTGCCCTGTATAAGAGTGTCTGCTAAATGTAAATGTTAAAGAGCCTAGACTCCTATTATAATTTTTTCTTCCTGTGGCATGTATGTAGTGTGGCTATTACAATAGAGGACTCCAGATTCAGACATATGAACACTAGGGAGGCAGGGCAGATGACATGGGCAGATTGTGCCAATTGACCTCACGAAAAAGTAAATGAATAGAGCAATGAACACATCAATGTGGCCTTCTGCAGTATAATGTCTTAACACGGCATCTTTGTTGTATTTGCATGAGTTCATGCAGGCATGTGTGCGCTACGTTTCAGATATTAATTACTACACTGTATCACAGGTCCTGGGGGACAAGTGCTTGGTGAAGTGAGATGTGGTCTCAACGGGAGGATTTGTGTGTCCTTATCAAGTCTCATTAGTCTTAACACAGTCTCACTGATCACTCCTTGTTCCCCATGCTCCTCATCCACTAATTCAGTATTTAACAACTGAAAATGTTTAATTAACATATGCAAAAAGAAGATTAATTAACTCTAGGCAACTCCCTAGTTACTCTTATTTTGCTGCAAGTCAAAGTCAAATAATGCACTAGTTTATCCACTCAGTTTTTAAATCCAATTAAATTTACAGTCACTGTTATGCACTGAGCAGTTTTTTTTTTAGTACATATGCTTATAAGGCTTAGATGAAGAGTAAAAGGGTGTATTTGGATTTAAATATATTTTATAATTTAAATGTATATCCTGATAGCAAAAGTGGATTGAGGCGGTAATCAGTATTTATTCTATACAGTATGTTTGTTGGTGTAACCCCTTGTTCCATGGTCACATATATTCATTCATCTTCAATGATTTATCCTGATCAGAGTCCTAAACCTAACCCTAGGAGCCTAATCCATCACAGAGCATACAGACATTCACACTTAGGGGCAGTTTAGAGTAACAAATCCAGAAGTAATCCAGAGGAAACCCATGTGGACATGGAGACAACATGTGAAACTCCTCACAGACAGTAACTTGAGCTCAGGATTGAACCAGGACCCTGGAGCTGCGACCCATTCTTTCTGCTGCACCACCATCCCGGCTCACCATGGTTACATTTGAATCTAATTTAACCGCTGCTGTTTACCTGACACAACAAAGATGTTATATGTTTATGTTTATGTTTATGTTTTATTTTAGTTATATGTGAGATGTGTTCTTAATGATGTCCCCTTAAATTCATACAAATGAGTAAGTAACTCTATAAACATATTCTTTTCCACTCTCTATACTGAATGAAGGGAAGCTGTCCTTGAATTTTCACTATGTTCATTTATTGACCAGCACTATCTTTCCACACTAGATTAGAAACATAGCCTTGGAATATGAGATAATATTACACAGGTCTCCAAAATAATCAGTTTATAGTCTATTCTGGACATAGAAGGCTGTGGATGCTGTCTGTCTGCCCAGGTCGTCCCTCAGGACCCATGCTGTAATGCAGTGCTAATGAACCTTAATGTAATTTCCTTTTGCTGCTGGTGGGGGGTGTCTCCTCCTGCTCCTTTATACATGCCTGTGAGCTAGCATTTCATACCATAGTATATAATATCGTAATATTAAATGGTGTCTCCTTTTTGTTGTTTTTTTACATTTACATTTATTTGCACTCTTATTCAAAGCAACTTAGAACTGAGAAAGGACACCATCCAAGGGCCTTCTTCAAAGCTCACCATCTGATTGCTACCACAAAACCTGAACCACTAAGCCACCGCTGTCTACAAACTTACATTTACACATTACATTTATATCTGCTCTCTGCTATCTTTCATCTCTGATAGCTTATATGTTAGTCAAGAAAGCAAACTATTTTTTTTTCTTTAGAAAAAGCCCACATTTCTGACAAACTCAAGTCAAATTATCAATAGCCCTATTTTTAAAAGATGTGATGTGATCGATGTTACTTTGTAGTTCCTATGTCCTTTTTTGTTGTTGTTGTCTCTCTGCTGTTTATGTTTGTCAAGGGTTAATGATCTTGCAAGCGCTGAGTGTGAAGAACAACTCCTGCGTAGAGGACACATTGCAGAAAAAAGTCCCCAATGCAAATCCTCTGACAAAAAAGTAAAAGAGAGAGACTATGGGGGTGGAGGAGTGAAATGTAGGTGCTGTTTTGTTAGTCTATTACAAGCTACCACACCTTGCCAAAGAGGGTACAGTCAGGGGTGAAAAAAGTACTGAGAAATTAAACTTAAGCGAAACTACAGATAATGTGTCAACATTTTACTCAATTAAAATTGAGTCCAGCCAAAGATATATTCAACTGAAAGTAAAAAAAAAAAATGCTACTTTTAAATGTACTGAAGTATTAAAAAGTAAATGTTTTTAACTGATGAAATTAAGTAATGTCATGTTTTCATGTGAAAAGTAACTTTTCCTACTTTTGAAACTGGGATTGAAACTGGATTTTACATTATATATTCCTAGCTGATATTGTATTTCTAGTTAAGTTCAGTTAAGAACAGAAAATGAACACGAGATGGAGGAATCCATCATTTTCTCCAATCCTACTGATTCAGAAATTAAAGTGCTAATTAATCAGAAGTAAAATATCCTGTAAATATGGTATGGTCAGGGGTGCAGAATAGCTATAGCGTTAACTAGATTGTGCATGAGAAGATCATGGCAGATGACTAATTGCCACAATTATTAATAGCCTTTTTCTACATTAATGAACTTTGATGAATGCTTTACACTGGATGAGAAAAAGAGACCATTTTTGTAAAGAGTACTTTGAAGGTCTAAATAAAAAATGTATGGATTAAAAAGTGCAGCTTTCTTGGCAATATAATTAAGTAAAAGTATTCAATTGTAATGGCACTCAAGTAAATTATAAATGATTCAAAATAATACTAAAATATAGTAACAAAGTACAATTACTCAAGTATTTTCCACCCCTATCACTGTATCAGAATTCCAGCGGGTCAAGTTTACATATAGTACATACAGTTTACGTGAGTTGGCTGTCTCTTTAAACAGTCCTGGATGTTTCTAGAAATTGATGTAATGGCTTTTACAAGCTTCTGAATGACCAACTGACATAATTAGGAGTTAACTGTGAGTGCACCTGTGGCAGTATTTTAGAGCCAGTGCCTTTCTGCCCTTGATACCATGGGAAAATCCAAGCAAAACCTCAGAAAAAGATTGTCGACCTCCACAAGTCTGGTTTCTCCTTAGGAGCAATTTACAGACAACTGAAGGTACCATGAGCATCTGTACACACATTTGTATGCAAATATAAAAATCTTGGGACACTACATAGTTCAGGAAGGAGGCCTGTATTAACTCTCAGGGATGAATGAACTTTGGTTCAGAAGCCTAAGAGAACAACAAAGGAACTGGTGAAGGATTTTATTTTATTTATTTATTTATTTTGCATCAGATATGTACATTAACTATTAAGAGAGTCCTACATGACCATGACCTGAAAGGTTGTCATACAAGGAAGAATCCACTACTCCAAGCCCAGCATAAAAAAGCCAGACTGAAGTTTGCAGGCGATCACTAGCTTTTCGGAGGAATGTTGACTGATCAGATAAAAAAACTGTTTAGCCATAATGATCAGCACTATGTATGGAGGAAAAACTGACTGAGTTACACCAGTTCTGTCAGGAGGAGTGGGTAAAAATGCCAGCAAAGAACTGAGTGAGAAGATGGTGAAAGGCTACCCCAAGAAGTTCAAACAATTAAAAGGCCATCAAATACTAACAAAGTGTACGTAAACGTTTGACCCACTGAAAATCGAATATAGTAAATAAAAGCTGGAATAAATCTGTCTCTTAGCTATTATTTTGAAGTTACTTCTTATGGAAGTAAAGTTGAAATAACACAGGAAATGTATGGTCACATGAAATGTGTGGACTTGTGGAAAATTGAGTTGAATATATTTAGCCTAGGTGTATCTAAACTTTTGGCCACTGCATGAGTGAGGAAGAGAAATTTTGTGTCATTTATACTTCAGGTCAGTTTTAAAACATTCTATTCAAAATCAGTAAGTATTAGAATGATTTATAGAAGTATTACAAATTAAGTATTACAGTGAGCACCAGGTCTGCTTAAGTCTGCATCTGCCTGATTTAGGACACCTGGCAAGTCTTCATCTGAGTTCTATATACTGTATCTTTGTAATACAAGATTTTTCTATTTTAGTGTTTTTCTATTTCAGTCTCTTCAGTGTTAAATGTGCTTCCCCATAAAATTTGAATGACCCAGTGTTTCCATTTCATCCACAAAGGTCCAAAGATCTAGCATAAAACTTCCTCGCATTTGTCTGCATCCTTTTTTTGTATTTATTGTTCTTTATATTACTATTTTCTATCATCATCCTCTTTATATTGACTATTTATAGTCTTGCATTAAGTCCTCATTTCTTGACATCAGCCTTTTTAATTACTAGCTATACCACTGTAGCACTTGTAAACAGCTCCAACATCAAAAAGGGGAGTTTTTCAGTGGCCCAGGCCAAGTGGTCGCCCAAGGGATCCATTCACATGTGGGAAATGCCCATTAAATAAAAAAAAAAAAAACTGCTTTTGTCCTGGAACCAGGCATTGTGCACACTGAGCCTGCTTGTACTTGTTTGTACCTGTTTGTTGTACCTTCATCTGTTTACATATTGTGTCACCCAGATCATCTGCGAAGATGACTAAATGTAAATCTAAATGTAAATGTAGGGCAGCTGCAGCGTGAGAGTCACTGTTGTTTACTTCAAGTTTACTACTAGAGGTCACGGGAACAAACATCTCCCTGTCAGGTGTAGTAAGTCTTGGCCTGGATTCACATGTTAATTAATCTCCCAGTTTAATGTTTCCTTATTTGTTTTAAAACATTTTATACAGTTATAAATCTGAACCTGAAGGTGGGACGTGCGAGTTTAAGGGGATTTAGGCTGATTTATTAGACTAAAGGTACTATGATTAGGGTAGTAGACTAGGGTAAATTAGCCAAGTTTTTATAATCCTGTTATTGGTGAAATGCTAGTGAAAGCTTTGTAACTTTTCTGTTTTGTCTGTTATTATTATTCTTATTACTTATAATTCTGTTATTAAATGAAATATCTGAAATACAGCATACAAAGGCAGCAAACTACATAGTAGAAAAGTCACAAAAGCAGGCACAAGAAACAGTACAAATGGGGCTTTGTGTCGCTTTCTTACGTTTTTTTTCTCTTGTGAGAATGTATTAGATTTAAGCTATGTGTGTGCAAACACGTATGTGTACAGCCTCCTTCTTTGCCCATCAAATCAGTCAAATTTGTTTATGAGGTTTTAATTTCCATTAGATTTGCTTGAAAACTGCACAACATGGGTTTTGCGTGTAAACAAAAACAGGCGAAGTTTATACTATAGTATGCTGGAGACGAAGACTAATCAGGTGCTTTAGGAAAATGACTGGTGTAGAGAAAGGTGACAAGGTTAAGTAGTAAGTCAGAATGAATCTGAAGTCCAGAGAGACAGCCAGAAGAAGAGAGATTGCAAGAGATTAGCAGTCAGAAGTAAGCATCTTCCTGTTTTGCACCTCATTTACAAGTGATGACAACATTGGCCAATCTGATTGGAGCAGAACGGCAGCTTAGGGAGATGAAAAAAGATGACAAAATGATATCAGAGCTCTCATTCCTCTCTCATCATCTTCTACCTCATTCTGCTCTTTTCTCTTTCAAAAACCTGTCTTTCATTCACCAGCGTGATGCCACATAAGGAGATCTACAAGCAGATTCTAACCAAAGCTCTACATCTGTGAAGGGGAGAGAAGAGAAAGAAATGCAAGATGAAACATTTCCAAAAGACATGCATGCATGCATGCGTGTGTGTGAGTGTGTGTGCAGTAATGAAGTACTTTGATTCATAATAATGATTTACATATAAAATCATTACAGAAGACTCATTGTTACTGATGTAAATTTTGAAGGATTCACACCATGTTTGGAGAAAAGCTTCTCATTTAACTGAAAGGTTTCAGAAAGATTGTTGTTCATCAAGACAAAAAAAAATATTTTGAAATTGAAATGATTTTTAAAGCTATAGTACTCAGGCTTGTTTTGTGTCTTGCTACTTGTCACTTAGGTGACAGAAAATGTTGTAATAGGATGTTCCTGAATGTCTTACTTACCAGACTTACCAGACAGTCCTGTAATAGCAATTCAGAGTCAGAGCTGTGTCAGGGGTCAATTTCAATTAAAGTGCTCTTACTAAATATTGTGTTAAGAATTAAATTTATTTTAAAGTTAATGTTATTTCTCTTTCTCTGCCCCACCCCACACAAAAGTCAAAAAATTCAGTGTTGTGTTTTTTCCACTTCTATTAGAGATTGTTTTCAGTTGTAAGATTTTCTTATGATTTAAAAAAAGCCAGTAATGAGGGTGGCGTAATTGAGGACAGACAAAATAACTACTCTTTTCATGCTTCAGTAACTTTCTAAAGAGGTCATACAGGAAGGAGAGGGGAACAGCACCCAATGCAGCATCCCCTCATGCCACAAAAATAGGGCTGACTCTCATGGCTGACTTTATTCTAGCTAGTATTTTTTTGTTTTTTTGTACTGACATTTTTATTTATTTATTTATTTATTGCTAAAGTTGTGGATCCACCATTATCGAAGCTGTCATAATTATGATTGAGTTTTTTTTTCTTTAATGGAATTCAGACAATTATACTAGTCGTTTTGATTTCATCATTATTCCATCACTTTTTTCTGCAAAAAAGTGAAAATACATAAAAGAGAAAGAACATTTATGATTGAATTTTTATTGCTATTTGTCTATTTGAGTGCTCACTTGAATTGAATGTGTTTAATCTAAACCTTAATAACTCAAAAAAGCAAGTAAATAATAAATAATTTCAACTTGAGAATAATGTGTTTTGCTGATGGAAAGTCCAGGAATAGAAATCTCTATGGGTCTAATAAATAGCTATAATATTAATGTACAAAATTAAATAAAGGACCTGATAATTGAATAGTTAGATTAGGTTCATGAAATTAATATGTGCTGAGGGGTCTGTTTGATTTTTTTTTAATTATTATAGTTAAAGGGATCCCTGATGGCAAAAAGTTTGAGAACACCAACCTCAGTGTAGGGTGGGTTTCCTGACAATTGCTCAACTGTGCCTGTTTGCATTGTTTATTGCTTTTTCTTGGTTTTTTTTTGTACTCTTACCCTTCCCCCTGTCCCATATCATTCATTCATAACTCATCGTGTGTTTTTGTCTCTGAATGTAGGCCATGGGGTTCTAATTGGTCACAATTACAAAGAGGTGTAACTTCCCTGCAAACACGCCAGACAAAATCACCACAAAAACAAACACAAAGTCAAACAATGACTCATTTTCAGGACATTCATGTTCATTGCTAATTGGAATATTTTAATTTGCTTAAATGAAATCTATACATTTTGTGAGCTTTCAT